>NC_089746.1:23004147-23069147 GCF_040412425.1 Macrobrachium rosenbergii
AGTAAAATAATGTAATAACCTATCAATGTGAAACGATTCACCAAATGTTCAAATCCGTATGAAATTTTAAACACCAAATACTCCGATATTGTCTTTGGATATTTAATCTTTGACCAATTTCTACCAAACGTTAATAATCTCTAAAAGGTTCTCTAAAGACTACACTTACCAAGTTTCATGATAAAACATTCTGCAAAAGTTTTTGAAATATCCTGCTGTCATATTCTGAATAATAATACATGTAATAATATACCTGCAACGAAACTCACACGCACAGTTAATAGTGAAAACATAACTTCATTTTTAACCTCGCTGTCCAATATGATGCGCAACTACTGACTTCGATATACGTGATCCCCCAACCCCCTTATATGTATATATACGTTGAGTTTAAAAATGTTTTTAATATCTTAAAACTTACAAGGACTTGATACAGGCATTAAGAGTAACATCAAAACGTTTCAATTTGATAGTTTAGACAAAATGACAGCTAATCAAACTACTCGGTTGATTTACCTTGCTAATAAACCATAAACATGTGGGTATCACTTCCTTGTAGTGAAAGTAAGTGCTGAACGATGTTCTAGCAACGGAAAAAGCGAACCTTCACGCCTACAGCTAAATGTCGTTGTGTTTTTTTTACATTTTATCGAGTTCAAGAAAATTACATTTTGGTACGATGGAACACTAAGTTTTCATTCTACTGTATCTATTCTATGAAGTAAAACTGCTCCAAAGTTGGCTTTAATATGGAGAAATGATTAAGTTAATATGAGGGCATATTGTTGATAAGACTGTCATCACAAAATATCACACAATATGAAAATACACCATATAAACTTATGAATACGGGGATGATTAACTCAGCTTTTCTTGTAATCTCAGTGTTACAGCAATGCAGGTGCGAATCCTGCTCGGAAATTCTTTACTCGTTTCCCTTTGGATTTTAGTGCTTTCAGTGGAAAGTGTGTCCAAAAATATTAGGCAATAGCCAATTTACACCATTAAGATCAAAGAAATATACAGGTTTAGGGAATATGAATTTATATATATATATATATATATATATATATATATATATATATATATATATATATATATATATATAAATATATATGTATATATACACATTAACATATATATTATATGAATATATATATTTATATATAAATTATATATATATATATATATGTGTGTGTGTATGTACCGTACATTCAACAATATCGCTGATGAAAATAGCATTTAAATGAGATGCTACTGAATAATAATGTGCACACCAATATGTCAGTTTTATATATATATATATATATATATATTATATATATATATATATATATATATATATATATATATATATATATATATATATATATATATATATATATATATATATATATATATTATATATATATATATATATATATATAATTTATATATATATATCATTATAAAATTATATCGTTGCCGTATTGATATTCATATTATTACTGAAGAGTAATTCAGTTGAATGCTGTCTCTATCACCGTTAATAAGTGTTTAATTCCGTATTGCTTCTCACCGACGATATATCATTAATTTAGATGACTCGGTTATATATTCTGAGAAACATTCGAATCACATGTGGTAATCTATCAGCATTACGTTAACCTGACTGTGCGGGGGTTTCAAATCTTTCTAAGCAATCGGCTCACCCATTTTGAGAAATACATATATGTTATACTACAGTGATACATATTCATAAGCTTACGTAATGTATCTTACATAGTTACAATTCCTATTCGTCCATCTATTTCGCAACTTAAAATGACTGGAAAACCCATACAATGTCATTAATGGGACTCAGAACTACATGCATTACTTTCTCAATCTGCTTCTCTTTAGTAAACCATTGCTTTTCGTTAAAGATTTTAGCAACATTCTAGATGCTGGTCACTCGAACCCCTTTAGTCCAGATTCCATTAACGGGATGATAATGGACTTTTATTGCATAAATGCTTCTTTGCTATTTTCCTGTGGCACGTTTATCAATCACTGCTAATTGCACATCCATTATGCAAGAGGGTGTCGGGTCCTAAAATTATGCTCTTGATTGTTACATATTTAGAAAAAAAATCTAGAAATACTTTTAATTTTCAATTTATAATTGCTAAATGGCACTCGGATTTGCATTAATTTTTAATGACGTAGGGTAAAGTTATAACTGAGAGATATATGGAAATCAAGTTATTTTTGTATAGTACTGGCATTAAGACCAAATTTCTTCTAATTATTGATTTGCGATGTCGTTTATGTGAACAGGCCGTGAGTTACAAAGAACAAAATTGCAACCTTCACACTTTATGTATCGTTTACAAACGCCATAAAAGTACAAGTTTATCGGCATTGCACTGGTTAGCCTACTAGTTACTGCTCGACTAATCTGAACTCGAATATTTGCGTTTCTACTATCAATATTTTAACAACCACCCTACCACAGTCTTTCTATAATTTTCCCACTTGACTCACAAATTACCACGTATACATAACCTTGCACTTGTTAACCTAGTTTCTTTTGGAAACTACTAAGAACACAAGATTTGCAATTTTCATTAATACTCCCAACTAAATTTTAAGTAGAATCGCTTTCAAAGTAATTAAAACCAAAGAAAACGCCAGCTGAAATTAGAGAAAGCAAACGAACATGGCACTGCCTGCAAGAACTAATTTCAACTTCATAACAGATTGTAAGATTTGTAATTTATTTAAACGCAAAAGTTCTATAGGCTTCATACGTGAGAGAGAGAGAGAGAGAGAGAGAGAGAGAGAGAGAGAGAGAGAGTGTGTCTGCATGTTAAATGCACAAACGAACTTTAACCTAGGGGAGACAGCGGAATTACACTGCAGTCCACCGTTAGTTTGCACACTGTTGCGTCTACAAAACTCAATGTAAAGAATTAAAATTTTGCAGGCCAATAATTGATAACCGAAGGCTAGCGTCAACAGCCTTTACACACATTAATCCTACCCGACTGTTTTTATTCACTGAAAAGTTCCATGTGACTCATGCTGAACGATTATACAAAAAAAAAAATCTAATATCTTGCTACTGGATTGCATTTATTTCCTCCTATATGGTGAGCCGTCATTTTTCGTTATTTAATCGCGAGCCGTGACTCTAAGCTACTTAGTATTAAGGCAATCATAGCAAAATCAAATTACTAACTTGGTATGCATGACCAGTATATGTTTTAGCAACACAAAACGGATGAATCATTCCTTGCTGCTGCTATGACTTTAAAGGTGAAGCTCTTACGAGTCATCCCTAAATGTACCACAAAGCAAAAATAATTTAGTAAACGGGAAAACAATTTCGATCACAATTAAGATAAGTTTTAAATCAAAGTTTTCTTACTGCGAGTTATTGTAAATCCTGGCAACAGTTATGAAAAAATAGTAACCAGACAAATGTTTACGAACATAAGTGAGCGTTTTGCTGCAAGTGTACGTAATTTCTAGTGGAAAAAAAAAAAAAAAAAAAAACTTTTTATCGATGTTTCCTTGAATATATTAACACTTATTCTTATTCCCTAGTTGAAGAGGTGGACTGCGAACTTGGCTTCAACAGTAAGTTTAAGTTTGTTGGGACGGCCTTTGAAACCATACTCAAAATGGTAATAAAAATGGACCCTCTGTGTGTGTGTGTGTGTGTGTGTGTGTGTGTGTGTGTGTCTCTCTCTCTCTCTCTCTCTGTGGGCATATGAATCTAGCGTCAAGACGGAGTTCTTAAGCCACGCCTCAGAAATGAAATATCTACGGTTGGTGGTGGTGGAGAGAGAGAGAGAGAGAGAGAGAGAGAGAGAGAGAGAGAGAGAGAGAGAGAGAGAGAGAGAGAGAGAGACACTCACAACCATGGAGAACTGCGAAAATCACAGAGCACAGCGACCGTTGATATCACCGGCACAGAAATAGTAAGAAATAGCAGCAATACTCTATGTTCCTTCCTATGGTAATAATATTACAAAAGCAATTGAAAGTTCATTATAACTAAAAAAAATACCATAATAACATTGTCAATCGTGAGAAAATTAACACTAAATACACATGAAACATGTTAACCCTCATTTATTATTAGAAGTATAACTTTCTGGAGATCTTCTAGTCATGCTTTTCAATACTGAAGATCCAAGCGATGATCGGATACAAAGCAGAGCATTGGGAAAGTCTGAGGAGACCGAATTCGGTCACAATGAAGCCCGGATGCCACTAGGAGTGAGTATTAAGCCTTACAATCCTCTTGTGTGAGGCAACTTCAGTGACACAAAATGTCTACGCTACTACCATCTGCGACACAGACGGTATGATATATACAAACCTGTTATAATGAGTGATTTTTCAGGAGCACCAACAATGGAAACATTATGCGCTTACACGTAAAGTAATCAATTTACTCTGCTGTCACAACAGCGGATGTAACATCTGCGCAAAATTTTTACTAGTTATTTCCCGGCAATATGTTTTCCTTTCTGCTGTGCAGGATACTCTCTTGACTTCTGCAACGCATCTCCCAAAAAGAAGATAAAGGCCGCAGATGACGACCACACTAGCTATGACCCTCCTAGTTAAAGGGTACTCGATAAACCTTTAGCTACGGTAGCATCCAGAAAGCATAATGTCACAATTTCTCCATAATTGCTCTCCTTCAAACGATATTTACTTGTCCCTCTTGACTACCAAACTATAACAGCCCTCCGATATAAAATGAATGGCTGCTGATACAAAAAGCCAAACAATACAACGAGTCATGAGGTACGCTACATAATTATGTAAGACTTGGCACAATAATATGAAGTAAGTTACATATGTGAGACTCGCCACAATAATAAGATGAAAAGAATCAGTGGTCCTCATAGTTAGCAACACGAGCATAGGTGACAGATGCTTCCATCGACACTGGATGTATCAAGCAGCCAACACTGCATGCAAGCCCGACTTCACAAGCAACCTTGTTACGAAAAACTATATTAATTCTTGATAAATTCAACAACGGTTACAAAGGACACATCTACGCTGTGGTACCGTTAGCCAGTTATTTTCGCATGAACGCAGGTCCCTTCTTCGGCCTGACGTTTCCGTTATGTCATGCGTCTATTTTCTTAATGGCCCGCTTGCATTCATTCTCAACTCAAAAGGAAACTGCAGCGTATCAAAGATGCGTCTCCGTGTTTGAAGTTGACTTCTCCCCCTTTGGCTCAGCTCCGGTTTTCTAAATCTTCCTTACCATGAGAGAGAGAGAGAGAGAGAGAGAGAGAGACGGGACGAGCGCCATATGCCTGTATAAATATTTGATACTTGTCTTGTACCACTATTTCAGTTTATTTAACACACCTTAGTTTCATTATTTAGGAGTAGCGTGAAAATCATTATGTGTTTATTTGTATATACCAGGTAAACAAACAAACTCGTACAATACTGTACAGACTCATGTTAGTGTACATAAATCTCGAAAAAACAATTACTCCCAATATCAGAACTAATAGTCATGTAATATTTCGTGTAAACGAGTTCATCATTATCTTAAGTGCTCTTGAATTATTAAATATAATGACGCGGAGAAATACACCTTATACTTCACTATATTGCCTTTGTTGTTGAAGCGATTTATCCCACTGTTCCTCTGGCTCTGGTAAAAGATGAATAAAATATTAGGTCGAATGATGAAAGTAATGTTAATAACACAGATAATAACAGTGAGATAACATCTTTCCCCCTCCTGAATCCTTGAAAACTTCCGTGTTGATGAAGCAGGTTTGCGGTTACCTAGGGACAGGGCTCGTTAACTAACTCTCTCTCTCTCTCTCTCTCTCTCTCTCTCTCTCTCTCTCTCTCTCTCTCTCTCAGATTTAAGGTTCAAAAAGGATGGGAAGAAAATCTCTCAACTTTCAGTGACTAAATATATATATACATATATATATGTATATACATATATGTATATATATATAATATACCGTATCTATATACTGTATATATATATACATATAATATATTATATATGACATATAATATATATATATATATATATATATATATATATATACATATATATATATATATATATATATATATATATATATATATATATATATATATATATATATATATATATATATATATATATATATATATATATATATATATATATATATATATATATATATAGAATTCTGTAGTGTAAACAACGTTTGTTTAACAACTTAGTTTTGACTATGAGATTCCGCGGTTGCCATGAGACCGAACAGACAATGAATGCCCACATCTAATTACATGTATTTAATACCGAAAGGCTTGCAATGTAAGTTCTTATAATGGATCGTTATTCAAACTAACAGTAATAACATAATTGCTGATGAGGCTTGACAAACACTACTGATCACTGTCTGAGAGTGAAATCAGTGAAACAGCAATGATAACTCAAAGACAAAAAAAATATTACTATACTCTTCAAAGAAGCCTGACGAAGAATATATGAGATATATATATAAGAGTCAGACCAAAGGCCAAGTGCTGAAGAGAAATTGAGAGTAGAAAGGTTTGAAAGGTGTAACGGGAAAAAAGGAGAGGGTGGAAAGCAAGATGGAAGAAGGAGAATACGAACAGAGTTACACTAAAAGGACTGAAAGGGGTTGCATCTAGGGGCCGAAGGGACGAGGGAAAGAACCTGAAGTAATGCCTACAGTGCACCGCGTGAGGTGTACTGACGGACTACCCCCATTCCCCCAACGGAGTCCGAGAAGCCTGGAAATAGTGGTACTTATTCATTCAAGATCGCAGTTTCTGACCTTAAGCCCACAGTTTGTCATATTTAGTACTGAATTCCAAGTATCGTCCATTACACGACCCCTGCAATTGAAATATACGAAGATAGGAAGAGAGGTTCGGTTACGAGTGGTTTCAAGATTCTTCTGCCTTGAGATAATACTCGCGTCCGTACCAATGGTTACTGACAACACTCAAAGAAAACGTATTAATCTCAAAACTTTTATTTTGTTTGACCTTTTATCAAGGTAACGACATTCTCTACAGTACACTGAGTAACCGTTTTCCAACTAAAGAATTTTTTTTTCTAGCAATCCCACCCTTAAAAGAAGAAATGCCATGAAAAGATGAACAAATAAAAATAAATATCTTGGAAATGGAATCTGGCGAGAGAGAGAGAGAGAGAGAGAGAGAGAGAGAGAGAGAGAGAGAGTTCATAAACACTATATTTAGACGTTTGAGACCACCTCGGACCATTCTTGATACTTTCAGTATCTCCTCGGGAAGAGCCGTTCTCACGTTATCACTCCCTCGTCGAGACTATCTGAATTTTATGCTCTCCTTTCCTCGCATTAGTGAGGAAACTAATTTCCTCACCACAGCTATTTACCTATTTACTTATTTTATTATGCAAAGATGAAAACTACAGCAGCCGCCAAGATTTCCACGATTAATGTAAATGCAAACAGAATTTTGTTCTTGGTGTTATTTCTCAAGGGTGACAGAACTGGGTTCAATCGACTAGTTTATACAACTCGAGAGACATGGGAGATGATATAACAGTTCCACACTTGCACTTTCAGAAGGAAGAGTGATTAGGAAACGCAGATTGCTTCTTTAGTCCATAATCTCAGTGCAGTAACGACAGAAATTAAGACTAACTTGCGACTGGTTCGGGAGGTGGTAGCGGCATATGGACGCCAAGCCCTTAAATGCAATATTCAAAATGACATCTATAGAGAAATTTTTTTAACTTTACAAAAAGACAGCGAAAAGGGGTGTATACAAGGACAGAACTGGTCTTAATCCTGGACAGAACCATTTAGCATGCGACGACATCCAGGTTCTTGGCAGATGACCCCCCCCCAATAAAAAAAGCCCCGGATATTTTCCTTCCTTGCAAAGTACACAGTGTAGTTAAATCCTACAAAGGCAAGGCACGCTATGGAATTTTTCCTTCTCTATAAGTAGTTCTGTACGAAAACTACTTAGGCTGTTTATTACACTATCTCCATCATTCTGACACTCTTCCATCATTTATCCTATTCTGGAAGTTCCCCTCTTTCCTTCCAGCCACTACTCATTCAGCTTCACAATTTTCCATTATCCATACCCACAGCATACTCCTTTCTTCCATTTCCCAATGTCATTTTCACATTTCTTACTTATGAATCACCTATTGGCGTTTTCAAATCCTGTGTTAACAACTGCGATACAGTTCTCTGCCCACTTAGTTGCTTTCTAAGGCGGCCCCAAACGGCTAAGCAACACATGAGGGTTAACGCATATCTAAATATCTTTTCATTTAAAGGTTTTACACAATGAATATGGCTTCGTACCAAAGCAAATATAAACCTAGGGCCCAGGCCGCACTTCACTAGCACGCCCTTGACGCTTTTCATATATACTGAAGGATAGCTAAAGGTTATGTAGCAATGTGATATTACTATCAGCCCATCAATTAGTCCACTACGTCGAAAGATTTTAAGCATCATAACTATATTTTCATCACAAAACTCTTGAATATACTCCGTTAAAAACTGTAAAGGAATGCCTTTATAAAGGGTTCGATGTTTCCCTTACTGATCTGAGTTACTGTACAGCGCGGGATAACTTATGTAAAAGAGATTATATCCAGCTACAAAAAACAAGCTTGGCAAGACTTGGCTAAGGTCCTTCGTAACATGTACTTTCAACTCCAATGAGCAATTGGGGATGAATATCAAAACTTTCAAAAATCTTATGAAATAATTAAGACTCAAAGAGTCTTGGAAAAGGACTGTCTTCCAAAAGTGGAACTGGGAAATACTTTCACAGGAGAGCTAAAGAACACGGGGATGACAATTTGTGACTGAAATGCTTACCGAAGAAAATGGTTGAGAGAGCAGGGAAAGGAACAAAGTCGATTCCTTTGAAACATCATTCGAAATACGTAAAGTGCGTTAAACATAACATCGTAGAGATTGACAAAATATTCTGTAATAGTCTAGCCTACATGCGACAAGAATTCTTTTTCATGTGTGAATTTTGTACAGTGGCCTTTCAAAAAGGAAATAAGACAGCAAAAATGCTCAAAATGTGTCCGAACTCAGCTGCCCCTAAAAATGTACGAGTAAATATTAAAATTATGTTCGTCTTATTCCTGATGTCGCAAGACCAGAAAATTACCAAGACTTCCCTTCTGCCTAATATCAAAAACTAAGTGATGAATCCCGAGTTTTTCTCAAACGTCCCTTTTGTCTTGAACGGCTGGGACCTATGAGATCATTCAGCGCTGAAAAGGAAATTGACAATAAGAAGGTCTGAAAGGTGTAACAGGACGAAAACCTCGCAGTCGCACTATGAAACAATTGTTAGGAGGGGGTGGAAGAAAGTCAGATGGAAGAGAGAATATGAATGCAGGTACAGGAAAAGGACAGAAAGGAGTTGCAGCTAGAGGCCGAAGGGACGCTGCAAAGACCCTTGAGTAGTGCCTACAGTGCACCACGCGAGGTGAACTGACGGCACTACCTACCTACGGGCTTTTGTCTTGAAGCCTTCTAATCTAGCAGGACTGCAAAATGTAATTCTCCCCCACGCCCTCCTCTCTCTCTCTCTCTCTCTCTCTCTCTCTCTCTCTCTCTCTCTCTCTCTCTCTTCCGCGAATAATAACCTTTCCCGTTCATCTCTCCTTGGACGGTTGTGATGCAAATGCTTTCCCAACGGACCTCTCGCTCACCCGTTACATTCTCCTGATTTTTCCCAAAGCAGATTACAAACCACTCTTTTTATCAAACTACAATAGCATGATCGTGTATTAGGAAGAATCTGCTTGTAACTTTTATTAAAGAAAAGATTTTTTTCTTTTAATCTTATGTACTATTTGTTCATTATGCCCACGTTTCTCATGTCTGATGCCTTTGAATAATTTAAGATCCGACATATGACTACTCCTATTATCCATCCTCTAACTCATAAATTATAAATCCCTATAGCGTTGTATTCTTCTATGTACCATTTAATGTGTTCTCCACATACATTTTTCGACAATAGATATTTTAACAAACATTTAAGAAAAGTACAATATCCAAAATCGTCCGCCTTCTATACCTCATGGGATTAGAAGATGTTGAATCTTTGGACTATATATATAATTTCATGAATCATTTATTCTATAATTTGTTTCTTCAATCGGTACTTTTGAAAGGTGGGAACTCCGACAGTACTCCTGTCTTCTCCTGACACTGGTAAACTTTGAATCTCGGAATTTATAAAATCAGAATCTCTATTCGACATTTATTTTTCGAGGTTTATTTTTTCAAGAGCTTCGAATCAGATGATTCATAATCACCAACACTTTTCCCTGCCGTCATTCAGTCAACCACTCTCCAGACACATTAGTATTCTAGAGTAAGACATGCTCAAGATATCGTTAACATAAATTTTTGTACTTTAAATCAAGCCAGTCACAGTGGGAACGTTAATACCATTACACTGGGCCTGTGAAAGGGTATCCAGTAACTTATCAAAATGAGAGAGAGAGAGAGAGAGAGAGAGAGAGAGAGAGAGAGAGAGAGAGAGAGAGAGAGAGAGAGAGAGAAACTTTTGATTTTATCCTGGTCGCGGTGAGAATCACCTCTCGATACCCTCCAGTTTTTAATCTTGATATGGCAGCATATATTCTCATTCTCTCTCTCTCTTTTACACCCAAAATGCGACCCATAACCAGGCACTTAATTCACTGAGAGAGAGAGAGAGAGAGAGAGAGAGAGAGAGAGAGAGAGAGAGAGAGAGAGAGAGAGAGAGAGAGAGAGAGAGACTCCTTTTGGTAACAAATATTTTTTAAAGGTTTAGAGGGACAGAGCTGAACAGGTAAACCTGAAATAAGTTGATAATTACATATTTTACACATTTTATCTGCTGACACGACGGAATGCGAGAGAGACCGAGAGAGAGGATTCATGACTTGCCTGACAAGGGTGAAAATATTTCTCTCTGTTTTACCAACCCCCCTCCTCCACTCCAGCGTCCCAAAGCCCTTGAAGTGTCGATATCATAAACATACTGCGCCTGGCATATCATTTCGCCCTTTTTTCCAAGGGAAACCCTGAGGGGACTACAAATGGAAATTTGGAATGGTTCGTATACCATTGCTATTTATCACTGCTAATCGAATTTGAGAACACGTTCATGCTCAGCCGAAGAGGCCATTGACGTGATGAGCAAACGCTTACGCAGAATAAACTGTTCATTCATGAAGATGATACACGTACTTTCTTGACACATACTAATGATGAGATACAGAAGAGTAAAATATAGGGCAGCTGATAGATTATCTCAAGAAATAACGATGAAAAAAAGGATGTAAATCATTTACATAAAAGGAAGCCGGTGCCGTCTAATAGTTGGAAAACATTGTCTAAGCATGTGACTCACGCCTTACTTTCTGAATGATTATTAATACCGAACTGGAACCCGTTATTAAGATATAAGGAAAGGAAAGTTCACAGAATCATTTATACTACCTATGCCGTCAAGGATGGATGGATGGATGTATGATATTTAAGGCAAAAGCCCAGGTACTGGGGCCAAGAAGGCCATTCAGCGCCGTAATGAAGAGAAAATAAATTATGTTAAGGTAAATGAATTTATGAATTGGTGAAGGAAATTATTTTAATAAATAAAATGAAGTGATGTGACCAATAAATAAAGATATGAAGTTTAATGATGTGATATATACATAATAAAAAATTTAATATTAAAATTCTGTGATGCAATATATTAAGAAAAAATTAAATATCGTAAAAACATTTTTAAACACTTAAAAAAAAAAAAAGATGATAGCAGAAATATCTGCTTCATCTCTCAAAATATCAGAGAGGGATTTAACCTGGAAATGCCCAGAATGGGCTCCATTGTTAGTGTCTCGTCACAGAAAGCACACTCTGGAGGGCTGCTTTCTTCTAAAATAAACTGATGGGTTAAACGAGTGTGCCCAATCGTTAATCTGTGTAAAATAACCTCCGTTCGTCTGTCAAGCTGGAATGACGAAGACCACGGCAGTATATTCTCTAATATTTCTATATTTTTTATTATTGGCAAGAAGAAGAGAAGTCCACCTTTCTTGCCATTTACTTAAAACATAAGATCTAATAGGATCATTTAGGTCTGTATGAGGCACTTTTCTGAAGGAGGTTTCTGATAAAATACTAGCAGCTTTCGCTTCCCTGTCTGCCATCTCGTTTCCGCGAATCCCATCGTGAGAAGGGACCCAACAGAAAGACTGATTTACGCCGACAATAGATGAGAAAAAGCCACTTTTGAACTTTTTGAATTAATGGTAATAGCTTCTAAAGTGCTTTTAGAGTCTGAGTATATGACAAAATTGGTCACTACTTTGAAAAACTAAATCTAGGGCAGAGACTACGGCTGTTAATTCGGCAGTAAATATTGATACAGAGTCAGGTAATATGCTGTATCACCAAGGATAACAGCGTAACCAACACCACTATCTGACTTTGATCCATCTGTATAGATCTTTGTAAAATTAGCATGGGTAACGTTGTGCTCTAAGAATTTTCCCCTAATCTCTTCTTCAGTGCAGTCCTTTTTGTTAATTTCTTACATGCTAATGCTTCTGGAATAAGCCGTGGAGGATTTACAGGATATTCTACTTCAAGGACTTTCTGGAACTAAAGATGATTATTCCTAACATCGTCATTCAGTTGAATTTGGAATGGCTTAGAAGCTCTTGTACAAGAAAAACTTTGAGGGTCTGTTTCAATTAGTACTTGAAAGGAAGGATTTTTGGGAGCACTTTTTATTCTAGCCACGCATCGCAACCCTAGTTCTTGCCTTCTTCGATCAAGGGGAAAATGATCTGTATCAACGTATATGCTTTCAACAGGCGAAGTTTTAGAGGCCCCTGAGCATTTTCTCAATCCCATGTTGTGCATAACATCCACTTCCTTTTAGCTTGGTTTTACAAGCTGAGGAATAAATCTGACAGCCATAGTCTACCTTAGATCGACACACAGAGTCATATAGCCTCAGAAGGGATTTCTTATCAGACCCCCAACTAAATCCTGAAACAACCTTTAAAATATTCAAAGACTGTTTAACATTAATCTTTAGGGCATATATGTGGCTGGCCCATGTTAATTTATGGTCTATAGTCATCCCCATAAATTTTACTTCATTTTCATAAGGAATGATAGACCCTTTTAGACTAAGTATGGGAACCTCTCCCACACGCCGGCACCTGGTAAATCTTACTGCAACTGTTTTGGAAGAGGAGAATTTAAAACCATTCTCATCAGTCCACTTAGTAAAAAGTAAGTATAGCTTAAGACCACTAGACCTTTGCAAATGTTTACATAAATTCAGACAAGCAAATGTTTACATACAGACATCATCCCTGTGCAGTATATTGCAAGGTCATCGACAAAAAGCAAGCATTTAACAGGGGGAGAGATTTTTTAACCACACTATTTATTGCCACTGAATAGTGTTACATTCTCCACCAATGGCACAAGTGAGAGTTGACTCCCAACAGTCCACCCCATACCATACCCTTTCGGGATAGCACCAATACGCTTGCAGTGGCCCAGGTATAAGCCAATCGGCCTGCTGGGAATTCTGCCCCCACTAATGGGGACCGACTCCCCACTCCTAACGAATTGGTGGGCTTCCGGACAAAAGCCAGGAGTCCCACCTCCAAAAAACCAGCCCCCCCGCCCTGGATTCCGATGGGCTGATCCCCGGAGATGGTTCCGCCCTCAAGATAGCAATGGGAAAAATCCCATCACCATCTCCTAAGTCCAAACCATATCGGGTGGCGACTCAACCAACATAACTCCCACAATTAGCTTCGAATGCGAACCCCTTCCAAAAAACGATCCCTTCTCAGACTCGCCTAAGCAGTAAAATTTTCCGAATGTGGAAATGTCCACGCCATTTAAACCATAAACTTCGTAGGATGATTCGTCAGCACCCGAGCCCAAGGTCAGGGTCCCTTAACCCCTCACCTTGTCAAGGGGCTTTATTAAAATTTATATATCGAGGGAAACAGCAAAACACGAACATTGAATTTCGATGTAACATCTAGATATACTAGATCGTGGACCTAAGCAACTGATTATTAAGAAACGTTTTGAATTACATGGCCAATTTCCACGTCTATGTAGTTACGTCTTAATATGGATAATTAATGATCTACTGCTTATAGAACATAAGCTGTATTTAAAAACCAGTCCCCATAACTTAGTCAAATTATTTGGATATTCAATTAACCTAAACTTAAACTTCGTTTAATTGTCGTAATCTTCAACTTGCGGATCTTCAACAGTAAATGGAGGAAGTTCGGCCTTAGGGTAATTACCCAAGACTTTATGCTGCTGAATTTCAGCTGTAGGTAACTATAACAAGTACTAAAACCTCAAGTTTTCAATATGTTCCTGTCAAATTTCACCTAGAAATCCGAATTTATAATGTTATTTAATAGGGCACCTTAACACTAATCAAAAATAATTTGAAGATTCAAATTTGTAGGAAGAAATGGGGAGATATAAATCGCGGACCAGTCGAAACTTGAGGACCACACAATATCAGCAACTTTGCAACTGCAGTCAGTGTAATTAAACAAAACACTATGCTGTGCTTAAGGTGCAGACTTGGTCTCCTGCACGCTGGATGTAAAATAGAAGTTTACATATCACCCCAAGGAATAAAGATGAAAAAAGGATGTAAATTACATACTGTACATGCAAGGAACCCTGCGCCGTCTACTAGTTGGAAACCATATCAGTCTCAGCATGTGACTCATGCTTAACATTCTAACTTATTATTAATATCGAACTGGAACCAAAAGTTTATTAAAATATATAGAGAAGGGAGTACACACGCTCATTCATACTACAAATTTTAATTTTGACGGGCTGCTCTATGAACGAGAGCCCGTGCTGGCATAACGCCAACTTAATCATAAACAACAACAACAATCTTCATCGCAGTGGAGGTAATGTGAAGTGAATTTACGTCAGGCCCTACTGGAAGTACTGTATTAAGGTGATTTGTTATGAGTTAAAAATAAGAAAGCAAAAGCCGACCGCACAAAATCGTGCCGATCAAGCTTCAGTTTATCGGACTATTTCTACATCCCTCAACACTCGGTATGTATCTGGTTCCTCTTCATGTCATGAGTAGGCTTATACTACCAGATGTCTGGGCTTGTAAGGTGTGTTTTCATATCTAAGTTAATCGCAATACTTTCTATCGTGAAATAATGGGCACAAAGGCCTAATTATCCCGATTTAGGCAATTAGCATTTTACTGTTTAAGATTCGGTGAAATTTACCCAAATATGAAACACATGTCTGTTAAATATTCATTAACACGAATCTCTGATTTCACACTTTTCCATAACAAGTAGTGAGTGCACGACCGTTGTAAAAGAAATAATTCCTTTGTAATTTTAGTTCCCAGAACAACAAGTGGCGGTTAGGAAATTTACCAATTAACACAGCCAAACGCATCGGCATGTGGAATACCCTTGTACCTTCGTTATAGTAGCGAAGAAGCAATGCTGCTTAATAAGGAAACCCTCCTTTGGGAAATACCGTGAGGCGCAGGGAGCCCATATCTGGATAGATATAGTTCAAGTTCGCTCTACACACCTACGAGTATACATGTGAAGGTACACCTGAGGTCCTGAAAAGTCGCAACTATCGAGTAAGTGCGCTTGCGAATCCGGTATATCCTCATAGGTATACCTGTAAAGACAGACCGGCACGGGTTAACTTGAGGATGTGTAGAGATTTCTAGATCGGATTGTAGAAGGCAATGTCATGGGAGCTACTGATACTCGTTGCAGGGGACTAATGTACACCGAAAGCCGAAAACGACGGCGAGTGATAATTAGTCCCCGTTTTGACGAACTGGCGTATCCCATTTTTTCAAGTTTTGAGTTTTCCAGCTAAAGTGTCTCCGTTTTTTTATACTATATAACATACCAAAACTCCAGCTGTCTGTGTTGTCAAATTTTCAAACAAATTTCCTCAAAAGATGAGCTAGTTGGAAGTTCTGAATATGAAAACCTTTGAAGCCCATTTTCTCAGAATGGGAAAAAAATGGTTCACGCCAGTTCGTCAAACTAGGGATGAATTGTCAGTACGAATTATGCAAGCTTCATTTTATACCTTCTACTCTTTCTCTTGTAAACAAAACACATAATATAGAGAATGTTTCACACAGCCTAAATCATATAAACCTACCGTTGTGATTTTGCAGTATCAGCATAACCTCATATACGGTTACAACAAAATCTTGAGAATTTCTGCTGAAAATCAAAACTTTTCCTGCAATATAGTCATCATATAAAGTAACTCTCCTACAATGACTTCTACACTGGAACTGAGGTAGAACTGGCGAATATTAGTAACAAGCGGTAGCCAAGCGTTACAAAAACTTAGCTTTAAACATATATTGCAGAAAATATAATTTGCAGACAAAAATACAAAGCAGCCGAGTGGCAAAGTGTCGGAATTCAATTATCGTGAAAGTAGGATCGACACCATGCACACCAAAAGAGAATTTTCTTCACATATTTCCCCTGGGGATATTAGGTTCTCAGATGGATACCATATCCAAAAAGTCGAAGAAAGCAAGAATAAGAATTCTACATAACATGAGTACACACACACACACACACACACACACACACACATATATATATATACATACATACATACATACATACATACATACATACATACATACATACATACATACATACATACATATATATATATATATATATATATATATATATATATATATATACATATATATATATATATATATATATATATATATATATATATATATATATTGTTATGGACCGCTATGAGGTCCACACAGGTTCAACAAATACAGTAAGAATGGGTCTGGAAAGACCAGCAGGAATTGAGACAGCAACCGGGAAAGAGGTTCAGCAAAACCACCAAAATTACCTTAATACTAGTTTAATATACAAATTTACATATTTACAAATGAGTCAGGCTTGGAGCAAAAAATAATCACATTACAAAAAATCAATGAAATTGCCATCAAACGAGTCAAGTTAAAAAACATGGATGTAGCAAAATCAATGTTACTTTTAAAAACACCATCAAAGTGAATTACCAAACAGTCAACATTTAAATTGAAGTTAACAACACTTAGCTGCATCAAAAACAAAAATCAGACAGCATCAACAAAAAACGCTCAAACAGCACCAAACAATAAAATAAGTATACCCTTAACTTCATAGCAAAACTTCACATGAAATAATCATGCAGCATACATGACGCCAAATCCCGAATATTAAATAAGAAAATAATATAACAGTATCTGAAGAATAATTGCATTTTATCAAATCAACCTCATGCAGTACAAAATCACCACAGAATCTACACAGAGATGTCGAGACCCCATCAAAGGTCGAAGAGGACGAACACCAATGAACACTGCCATATGATCATTGATCACCCCATGACGAAAACCACATCTCCAAAAATTACAGATGATCGAAAAAGGCTAGGACTTCTGTAAAACAGGAACAACACTGCTCCACTGATGGACAAGGTTCAGCCATCAACATCATCCTCAAACTGCAGAGGGCCACAGATAGCGAATACCTGCAGTTCCAAAATACCCGAAGCTGCTATGCTGTTAAGAACTAGACTCGCTACTATCCCAAGCCTGACTAAAACTAAAGAAAATTAAGTGGCAGACATTATCTACATACAAAAAACAAAACAAGCACCACCGGGTAAGAGCACACCCTCAACAAGGGAACAATCGGAGATCTTCAGTGGGGATAAATCTGATCCTTATAAAAGAAAAAGTTCTGTATGCACAAAGGCTACAACAATGCTGGGTTCAGTGCTTTTAAGGATAGGGTTACATAGTTGGAAGGAATGTTACTGGGTTCAAGTTAAAGCCTTTCTTCACCTATTACTCTGCAAAACAATAGGCAATAAAGGTTGGTAAGCACACACTGCCCATTTACTATTGTGTAAATAGCAAAGCATGGATAACATAAGCTTTATTTGAGGACTGTGTTATGGAATGCTTCATACCCTTGGTCAAAATTTACTGCCTGGAAAAGGGAATTCACTTTAAAATTCTCCTACTGCTTCGTATTGCCCCAGGCCATCCCCAGCATCTTGATGATCTATATCCAGGCATAAAGTAGTGTTTCTGTACAAAAAAAAAAATCATAATAATAACAAAGACGCTGTATTACAGCCAATGAACATGGGGTCTTTAGCTATTTAAAGCACACTATATTAGCATACAACTTTTTCCAAAGCTGTAGCAGCAACAGAAAATAATGAAGTAATCCTTCCAGATTTTTGGAAAACATTTTACGCTGCATAAAGAACAGTGAATCAGTTTGGGTTGGAGTGCCAGAAAAGTGTGGCAAGGCACGAGGAAAATGCCTAAAATATTTCGCATGTAATTTTGAAGGGTTTGACAAAGAAAGACAATTTGATTTAATAAAAAAAATTGAGGAACTTGCCAACATGCTTCATTCAAATCTTCAAGTACAAAATATTGAAGAATTACAGGGATATGTGGAGGGAGAGCTAACAAACAAAGATGTATTCTTCCTCTTTCCAGCAGCACTGGAAAGAGGAAGAATAGGATGAGGACAGCATGGCAGTACAAAAGAAGTTCACTATACAGAGGCTGATGTCCTCTTGAAAGAGAATGCTGCGATGAGAGTATGAACCTAATAGTTGAATGGTTTACAAAAGTGGAATTGCAAATGAGTGAAATTTTGCTATGCCATTGTAAAATTAATGAATCACACGACAGACCACATTAACAAGATAGTACTTCTCAAATGCTCCATCCAGGACCCCAAACCCTACCCCTACACCTACACATACCACAATTCCTTGCCATCAACTGCATTACCCAGACCCTCTCCAGTTGATGACACTAATGTCCCACAAACCAATAGTGTACAGTACCACATTTTAAGGGATTTGAAAACAGAAAAGTTAATGTGGATGTTTCTTTATAACTCATTTCTTTGGTACTTCTTTTGCATGTTTTTTTTTTTTATTTCTATGATCTGTACGCAATATGTAAACAATATAAAAATTAAAGAAAATTATCATATTGGTATTTCTTACAGGCCATTTCTTTATTCAGAATAAATGATTACTATATTTGTATTTACAGTATGCAAACATAAGTACTGTATATTGTGGCAATATGCAAACATAAGCAATTTATACAATATTGAAGCTCATTCCCTCTTACATTGCTTCAGTAAAATATATACTATAGTACAATACTGTATAATAGAAATATACTAAAAATGTTATGGCTGGTGCAATATGCAAATGTGTGCAAACACAAGAAATTTATTCAATACTGTATCAGAGCTTATTTCCACTTTACTGATTTACTTGCACTATACCGTAAAATTCTGTATAAACACTTGCAAATGTGTTAAAATGTTAAAAAAGTTGCAAAGGTGACATTAAAACAATATCTACATATGGTCAACAAACACACACTACTAGTATTTATGCATGAAATATTGTTCAGGGGCGATTCCTCACTTACTGACGGATTTGTTTTTGACCAAGTTGTAGTAACAAAACTTAGTCAATAAGTGAATTGTCTCTTGTACAATGATTTCATTCAATCACAACCTCTGAAAATCATGGTTTATATCCCAAAGGCATGTACGACTGGTCAAAGCCAAACTAGAAGTTGCAAACTCATTCCACTCCCTTAAAAAGCTAGCACACCATGGCCTGAACAAACTGGGAACATCCCAAGTTTGCCCAGTCATAAGTATGGCTACCCATGATACCATGAGCCCTCTGCTACATGTACACAATTCTGCAATCACATATGCATGTACTGTACCTGCAGCTCCAAACAGTCCAGGATCCACCCAATGGTTTGAATACAGAGCACTCCAGCATTCGTACGAGTCATACAACAGATAACTAGCATGAATTTCTGGCTGTAAACGCATGGTGTTAAAAAGTCCATGCACTGAATGAGAAGGTAGTGGTGACTTTACCCTGCAAACCACAAAAGCACGAGCCTTGTATGATGGCGGCACACCACTCTGTACCAATGGTACTAGTCAAATATGCTGAGCATATAACCTGTCCAAGGAGCAGAGTCCTGAACTGTGGTCATCTGTCCCTTGGAGCTCCCTATACTCAGTGAAAACTGAACTAGTAGAGGCCAAAGGAGAGTAAGCAGGCACCACTGTGAGAATTTATCTCTGAGTTTATGGTGAACAACTGGTAGACCAATGTGAAACACAACTATGCTCAAACAGAGCATACTGGCACCTGTGAGCACCATACAGTGGAGGCATGTTGCATGAAAGCCCCCTGCTTGTATGTGCACAGTCTAGGGACCTCACACAGCCAACCAGAAGGTAACACTGACTCTATCACTTGTGCTCCAGAAGAATCATGGGTGTATGAGCCACAGGCTGCCATATGTCCTTGAATACACAGGAGACTCGAGTGCTGAGCACTCACAGTATATGCGCACAATCCTGACAACTATGCACACAGTAAGATAAGTTAAATAAAGCTTAGTTTAACCAGACCACTGAGCTGATTAACAGCCCTCTTAGGGCTGGCCCAAAGGATTAGATTTATTTTACGTGGCTAAGAACCAACTGGTTACCTAGCAGCGGGACCCATAGCTTATTGTGGAATCCGAACCACATTATAACAAGAAATTAATTTCTATCACCAAAAATAAATTTCTCTAATTCTTCACTGGCCGGTCAGATGAGTCGAACGCGGGCCCAGCAGAGTGCTAGCCGAGAACGATACCAACCCGTCCAATGAGGACCTAGACAAACTCCACCAAACATACTTCTGGAAAAGCACTGGGCAAGAGGGGTACCACACCACCTCTGTATGCATGCTAACAGGACCACAACATATGATCAGTACCATGGTACCAGCTGATGTAACACAGACCCCAGATAACCCATGTCAGGAATGGAGCTGAGCTGTGGTCATTTGTTCCATTAGCTCCTTGTTTTGTAAAAGCCAAACTAGTAGAGCCCTTGGGAGAGCAGACAAGGCACTAACATGTAAATGCAACTCTAGGGTCTGTGGCCGCCCACAAATAGAAAAGAATAGTACATTGAATTTTGACCAAAGGCCAAGAGCTGGGACCTATGAGGTCATTCAGCTAGGAAATGGAAACTGAAAGTAAAAAGGTTTGAAAGGCGTAACAGGAAGAAAACCTCATAGTTCCACTATGAATCAATTGTTAGAGAGGGTGGAGAGTAAGATGGAACAAAGAGAATATGAATGGAGGTACATTCAAAGCAATGAAAGGGGTTGCAACTAGGGGCCAAGGGAAGCTGCGAAGAACCTTAGGTAATGCCTACAGTGCACTGCATGAGGTGGGTGCCCACAAGTAAACCAGGATGCAACATGAACACACAAAAGTGTCCTGGTGCCCACCATGCATGATTCCAGAGTTCTAGAGATACACGAGTAGAGAGTAATCCTTGTATGTCCATGAAGTGCAGGTTGACCCAGGGTACATGTCATGTATGTCTTAACGTAAATGCAAGACGTTATGTAACGCCGTCCGTAGACGCGTTCACTTCAAAGCTGCAGCTAGATGTTACGTAATGCTGTAGAGCATAAGTATAATCAATTATTGCTGTGTTGGTATTGAATCCAAGACACAGGTTTCTATCCTATAAATTCTACTTCATGTAAGTAGAATATAATTCCTTACTGTGTATCGAACTCTGATGCTCATATGTTTGTTATGATTCCATTATATATGCTTTTTGTATTTTATATACACCTCTTACTACCTTCTTCTCAAATGTAGTAGAGCAAATAAACACTGAGCTGAAAGATATAGCTTTATTATCGCGCTTCATCCTCGGACATCTGCAACGAGAATGGGACCAAACCTCAAATACTAAATACATCATATTTACCTTGGAGATAAGAATGAAGAATTGTAGTATGTGTTATATATACCAACACATCAGTACCAACTCGCTCAGTGGCATTTGTGTCAGCCTTACCTATGGTGAACATTAACACCTTGAGGCAGATACCGTAAATACTATTGCCTCTCTAAAGCAGAGAAAGGTGCTTAATTGAAATCCTATGGGACTTCTTGCAAGAGGCCTTCCATGACTCTTCTCTTTTCCCTATGGGAGGAGCACAGTAAGGCAGCCTTACCTGACAGCAACCAGAGAAAAAGTGGTTGGTGCCAGTAGGTGAAACGGGTTATTTCCTGAATCACTCCCCTTAACCAACAATTAACTACTTCCTTACCAAAATTCAATAAACTAATTCCAGCTCATGCCGAGGTATGCTCATACATAAAACGTGAGAGGTTTTTATTTCCATGAGAAAATCTGTACGGTACTGTAGTTCTGCTTCTAAAATTTTTTTATCAAAACTTGTTTAATTTTTCCTTTCTATTTAGTCACCTTCAACAACTTTTCTTTTACAACAAAGTCATCACAATGTGTAATGGAATAATCTTGTCAAATCCTGGCAAGAGCCATGGTACTAATGGTAAATTTCCCACTCTCATTTTAATTCCCGCATCCAGATTACAAATAATATCCATATCAATCCTTCGGGGGTTGGATGAAGAATTTACTAATAACATAGGATCCAAGGGGTCAGATTGCTGCGTACTACGTAACATTTGGCTATTTAATGGACAGTCTGAAACACATTCTAAACACAGCACTTCCTAGTTCCATTTCCTATGTAGTGAGATCCTTCATTACTGGGGACTGTCCCAAGATACTGATTTATGGCTTTTCTGGAGTACTGTTGCATTTTAAGCATTTTCAATTACAGGCAGTCCCTGGTTTACAGCGGGGGTTCCGTCCCTGGTGGCACACCATACGCCAAAAATCAATGTAATCTGAAGCATCATAATTATAACGGGAATAAATCCATTTACAGCACCGTTAACGATGCCTTAACGCTGTATGTCCAGGTAACAGTGCTGTAAATCCACTTACAGCGCTGAAAAATTGGGATTTCCCGGTACCAAGCGCCATAAGTCAGGAATGATGTAACCCGAACCTGACGTAACCCGGGGACTGCCTGTAATTAAATTGTTCAAAACAAATGACTGGCCTATGTATCAGAATAACCATAATTCAGCATTGTCAGCCATCTGGTATTACAGTATTCTAAATATTCATCTTTTATTTCCTGTACAAGACAAAAAAAAAAATTAATTTAGATATTCACAAGTTAATGAACAAATATTTGGTAGATCTAAGTAGTAGCTCCGCAGTGGCAATTTCCTTCTAACTTGACTTTCTACAGTTTTTTGGTTGCTAATTATGGATTTACCTTCAATTTTTGTTGCATGAATGTAATTAACCTGTAATTAACCCCTGAAGTCCATCCAACAAGGGGTTTCCATACGCAATCTTCACAAGACAGAGCATGGGTACGTCTGTTTGGAAATGTTCATACCCCGTCTGGCAAGTGCAATAACTTGTTAACGTATGGGTACCAGGACCCCGGGACTAGTACTAAACACAGCAAAGGGACATTCCATTTGGCCGACAACAAACAAATGCACCGCCAGTATCAGAAGCCCTAAAAGTGTAGCAAAAACCAGTTTCCAAGGTAAAAACAGGCGGGGAGCTAATACTCAGAATTACCAAATTTTTTAAGTAATTTGTATTTTTCCTAACATACAAAACCTGAAGTTCTTTACATATAGATTTACCTTCTATGTAAAGAACAAAGGTTTGTATTTGTGTATGAAAAATATGAATAACTGATGCACAACATGAGAATTTCTGGTGAATTTTTGTGTTTAAAACATTTTCAATTTCTGAAATTCTTCAAAACAAAAAAAAATATGTTTTCTGTACAAAATTATTCAAATAATAATAGGCCTAATTTTGATGTACAAAAGCAATCACTACTTTTATGTTTCGCTGAGAGAGAGAGAGAGAGAGAGAGAGAGAGAGAGAGAGAGAGAGAGAGAGAGAGAGAGAGAGAGAGAGAGTTTTGTACCTGCAAAAGGAAAGGCCACAAACCTGAAAAGTTTGCAATGTTGATGTCAACCACTTTCGTTATCAAAGCTATGTCAACAAATAGGCCTACTGGATGATTCTGAACATGCGCGACCTGCATCAAGTGCCGCAGAGGCACCTGCCCAAAGTGCCTGACATATGTCAACCTAATTTCTCCAAAATATAGGGTAAATGCTGCTATACCTTAACACCTGTAAAAGACCAGGACCCTGTAAAAGCACATCAGTTTTAAACATTTGGCCTATTTCTGAAGGTGGCACCCTGCTTATAAGCAAATCACTTATTTCAAAATGGACACATCCTAACCTAACATTCCCTTAACCTACCTATCCTGCGACGCAGTGCCCTGACCTGACCAGAAGGGCCCAACTGACATGGTGCATAAAACGTGTCTGTTTTGCAGTATTACCAGCTTAACTGAAAAACCCACTTGGTTTTCAACACATGAAACCCATCTTTCGCCGACGATAATTTAAATGGTTCGTAGCATTGCACTGCAGCCCCAACCATAAAAAGCATATTTTCGTCCAGTGAACGATAATCCTACATCGAACCACAGACGAAGTTATCCAAGTTAGCATTTTCCGGCTATTCTAATGGAGGAGCAAACATTGCCTAGGCCTAATGGGGATGGAGATTGACAATTACAGTAATGTATACAAAACTAATACAAGTCCGGGTCTTAACAATACCTTATGTTCAAGATGTTGATAGGTAAGTATTGCAGAAAGTTTTGCTGTCTTCAAGAACTGCAGCCCTACTACGAACGAGAGGTAAATGTCACACTTACACTACACCATCAAAACTTCGACAACGACCGAGCTGAAACACTCAATGTCACTCATGTAGTAGTGGCAGCCAGCAAGGGTCAAATGAGTATTTATAGAACTAGTAAAATTCTCAATTAATACCCATAAAAATATCAAGACTTTTTATCATTCGTCTAATGAATAAATCATTTGGACCTATCAATTGCAGCATGAAGCTTCTTTTATAAAAATATCACCAGCAAATTACATATCTAAGAATGTACAGTACCGTGAAACTGGTCAAACGAATGCGTGTTACTTTGCCTATAGAAATAGCTAGTAATAATTTCGGATTCATAAATAAAAATATATATATTAAGCTTAAGTTAAAAAAATTAAAATGAATCATTTCGCCTTCTTGGCCATAATTTAAACTATATTTGTAGGCGAGTTCTTTACAAGACATCATAATAGTTCATGCTCTGTAGGGAATCAAGGAAGATGTAGTAACACGTTTAGTTGCCCTGTCAGGTACTCAGCAAAAGTTTATTTTCTATATACATACATACGTACATACACACACACACATATAGAGAGAGAGTGCGCATAGCATTCAGGGAAGCCAGTCTGTCATGTACACTATCTTCTCAGGCTATTCCAGATCTAAAAATTTTCTTTCACTATAGGCAATGCATACATCTCTCCATCATTTGATTTTAATCCATCTGTGAGTGTGATTTTGGTTTGTAGAGTGTACCTTGTTCCAAAATGTTGTCATTTTAATACATATGCTCCAGTGTACAATTTTTTCAACTTTAGCTGGACAGATTTGTTGGTGAATGGCACAATGTGCTGTCTTAACTGGGCTTAAGGCGGCAATCACGGTTGCTGCTGTGATAGACAAGCTCTTATCTCAGTCCAAGCCTAACTCCAAAAGTTTTGGTAACGTTGTTTTTAAGCAGAATGGTCATGAGATAGATTTATGCATTTGTTGTCTTGGTTTTTCCTTTGATGTCCTAATCTTGGATACATGGCACAGACCTAGCTCTTTTATGCAGACAGAAAGGGGAAGTATACCTGATTCCACCTACATGCGTTGTGCATATTTTTCTCTCTCTCTCTCATTTTCTGTAAGGTGGACTACGCTGCACATCCTTGTATCGGCCATACATATTCAGTTTTGCTTAGACTTAAGGTTGTGTAGTCTCATTAAGATGCTTGGTCCGCTCCCTATGCACCATGTGAGACTAGTTTAGTATAACCAATTATTTTTCAACTTTTCTTTAAATCTTCAGCTGAAATCCCTTATGGAAGGATTCAACAGACCATTAACTCAAGAGAGTTCCAAAGGGAAATCAGCTTGAAGAGAGAGACCCCAGTTATAGAAAAAGGTGATAAAAAAGATAAAAACGAGGAAACATAAAAAAAGGGTACACCTGAATTCGAGGAGATTTCAGCAGAGCAGGAATGAATTTGCTCCTCTTAGAAGATTCCACAAAAGCACTAGGAAACTATTGCACATTTTAGCTGTAGCCAAGATAAACTCCATAACAGCACTAGGCAAACTATCCACATTTTAGACGTAGCCAAGATAATACTCCTAGCATTAAACTTGATACTAAAATAAATACGACACATTGTTTGGGTAGCAGCTTACCTAATGCTCTGCCTAATGTGAAAAACAGCCAGGTCAGATGAAGAAGAGTGCATAGGATCTTAGTCGTTTTAGCACATTATATTCAACAAACAATGAACTCAATTTACGTCTATTCCACAAATCAACCGAGTTGATTTGCGATCAACATCAAGACAAAATAAACTTGCCTGATGTCAAACTCTACCGGAGTCGGACATGAGCGTCAGCACCTGATATAACGAACATCTGTTATCAAAGATGACTCCTAAACATTTTGCTTCTCCTTCTTAAGAAAGAGTATCAGCTTTTGAAAAGATTTGGCTGTTCTCGTTGACAAGTTGTCTTCAAGTAGCTTTTTTGCAGAGTGCATGTCCAAACGCTTACTGAAAAAGGATAAAAGAATGCAAATGTGTTGGTTCGAGAATTGTATAGTCAAGACTGAATGCGCCATGAATAAATGTGACAGTGGATGTATGTGGGCCAGGAGAAAATATCTGTATTTGGTGACTGGTCCTCCTCATTGGTTGGTAATCCCTTTAAATAAATGTTGTATGATAACGTTGTTTACATCAACTAACATATTTGAAATTTTAATTTTGCACTAAAAGTATTTTTCAATCTTCACATTAAAAATGACATAATACTAAAATTAGCCGCACACCTCTCAAATCTTTGACAAAGCTAATTTACTGTTGACAAAATTACAACAAATTAAATGCAGCCGATGAAAATACACCAGCAAAAAGATGCAAAACCTGATTCTAATAAATTGTCTGCTAAATATTTACAATGCAAGACACTAGTTCAAGTGTCAATGTCTTATTACAGTCCCAGAACGAACATTCTAAGATTCACCTTGTTATATACTGTACATCTGGAGAACAACTCATCAACGGTAAACTTTGTACACAACGGGTCAACGTATTTTATTTCAAAATTTACATTTTTGTAGCACAGTAGCTCAAACGTAGTTGCTACCAACAGAGGTTATTTGGTACAATACATGGCTTATGAATACTTTTCATTTTCATGTCTCAGATTCTTCAAGCAAGCCCTTGAGTCTAGTATTGAATGATTGATTATTATGAAATTTAGGTCTTGAAGACCAAGCACCGCAACCCATCGGGATTATTCGGTGCCTACTACACTTCACTCAGCTTTAACATTTAAACATATTTGGACCAAATTCCATTGACAACTTAACTGCAGCTATTGTACTTACAACTTGACTGCAAGGTGAACAGTTTCAACTGGCCATCAGACTATCTCAAACCCTTCCTCTTGGATTAGCGTTCATAATCCAAGAATGTTGAAGCTGCTATCAATCAAGCATGAACAAGACAACAATGGGAAAAGAAAACACAGTACAAAAATCTTAACTTTTAATTAAGGGATAGATATGCTCATTCCCCATATAACAAAATTAACTATATGTACCACATATCTACACTTTGTACAAACATACAACATACTTCACTGTCAAAAATTAATCATTCGGGCCATTTATTCACATAAAAGTTATGAGATGAATATGATGATGATGATAAAAGTGAATCGTTTGTCAGTTTACAAGAGCACATCAATGTACATCTTGGAATGATTTGTTTTCATGCAAATTGTGCCTACAAACTTGGGCATGTAGTTACTTTAGAACAATTCAATTTACTCCTGAATCCCCAAGACTGCAATCAGAAAGCTTATGTCAGCCATTGCAATTACCAGCATGAAAAGCTGCACTGCCAGAGATAACTGCAATATTTTCATTTCTATTTTAAATACATACACTTTCTTTTTGAGACCTACGGAGGAGAGCAATTTTCTCTATGATGCCCCAATAAACACAAGATTTTTACAATGTTAAGTCTTGACTCCATTACATCATTCCCCCCATTCCACCCATTCCTCCCATACCACCCATACCACCCATGCCTCCCATGCCACCAGCAGGTTCTTCTTTAGGAATTTCTGTAATAACGGCTTCTGCAGTAGTCAACAAAGAGGCAACACCCGCTGCATCTGTAAGGGCTGTCCTCACAACCTGTAATTCAAAAACATCCTAAGCATCATACCAAAATCCAACACAGCTACAAATAGCTGAGAATAGATTAAAACCATAATTATCCATAAGGATGATAGTCATTGATGCTTATAATTACAAGTAATCATATTTTAACAATATCAAAAATTTTGCTGGTTTATTAGTACTGAATTTATTACCAAACTCACCTTTGTTGGATCAATGATGCCACTTTCAACAAGGTTCACAAATGTTCCAGTAGCAGCATCATAGCCAATGTCACCAGAAGCTTCCATAACCTTGTTCACTATAACGGATGCATTCACACCTGCATTGGTAGCAATAGTGTAACATGGCGTTTGAACAGCTTTACGGACAATCTCAATACCCATCTTTTGGTCGTCATTAGCTGGAGTTAGCGCGTCTAATGCTGGCAGACAACGAAGCAAGGCAACACCACCCCCAGGTACAATACCTTCTTCAACAGCAGCCTTTGTGGCATTAAGAGCATCATTTACACGGTCCTTTTTCTCATTCACCTCTACTTCCGAAGAACCTCCGATTTTCAAAACTGCTACACCAGATGACAGCCTGGCCATGCGTTCGGACATTTTCTCCTTTTCATATTCTGAACTGCTTTCTTCTATCTGTTCCTTAATCTGCCCCACGCGACGTTTAATATCTGATGGATTACCTCTTCCCTTCAAAAGGAGGGTATCGTCTTTGGTGATCTGGACCTCACCAACTTGACCTAGGTCATGTACCTGAAATCAATTGCAATAAAACATGAGATTACACCCCTTTTGGAATCAACTTT
The DNA here is from genome assembly GCF_040412425.1 of Macrobrachium rosenbergii. Taxonomy (NCBI): domain Eukaryota; kingdom Metazoa; phylum Arthropoda; class Malacostraca; order Decapoda; family Palaemonidae; genus Macrobrachium; species Macrobrachium rosenbergii. Next base: position 23,033,458 of record NC_089746.1, read on the forward strand.
GTACAAGAGGACAGTACCAGCATCCCTTCAAAACTTAGAAATTTAACCAAAACATGGTATGCATCATAAAATCGGCCGCAGAAGTGCCCATAAGTGCTTTAGGGTAATTATACAATTTTAAGCATGCTACTTCACAAATAACCCTACCTGAACATCTTCAATCTTAACCATGCTGGCTTCATCATTGAAAACTATGGCCCCTGTGGCTATGGCAATATCATGAAGGGTATTCTTTCGGTTGTCTCCAAAGCCAGGAGCTTTAACAGCTGCTACCTGGAGACCAATCTTTAAACGATTAACCACCAGAGTGCTGAGTGCCTCACCATCAATGTCTTCAGCGATGATAAGTAGTGGTTTCCTGGAAGAGAAGAATCAAATATTAAATCTTTACAAATGCATCATCTTATTTATAAAAATAAATTAATTTCTTATGACTTCTTCAGCTGGTAAAACAGAGCTCCTCCTTGGCGGTCATAAACCCAGATAATTTGTTACATCAAAATGCAAAAAAATTAACCAACAAACCACTACTATTACTTGGGTACATTAAACCACCCCAATCTAAATCTTGATTTACTTGACCAATAAAATTATTTGTATTTAAAGAGAATGATAATTGGATCAGGAAGTAGCAGACAAATAACCATGGAAAAGGACATAAAAAATAAAGGGGGGGAGGGCAGATGGAGTAACTTTTCACTCCAAGCCGAGACCCGATTCACTTAATGGATGCCACATATTGCCTACATCTTAACTACAAATGAAACCTATGGCCTATTGCAATTTACCAGTGATGTAGATATACTGTACCTTAAAACTGACAAGCTATACTTACCACAGAAATCAGGCACCTTGGCATCATGGATTACATGCTCAGTTTGTCAATTTATGACCTAAATTAACACTGATATTAAAGATTTTCTCAGACAAAATTACCTGGGTTACATTGGCGGTAAAACTCAAAATATTGCTAGGAATAAATATTAAATAACTTTCATATAACTACTATGCAAAAGCTCTTACACTATCATTCTTCCAATAATAGTGCAAGCTTTCATATTACTGTATAATACCAACAAAAAACCTATTACATAATCGTTCTGATGATGATATTGTACAATATAAAACCTGTCTCCATTTGGTGAGGTTTACGTCCATGAAGGCTACCCCTCCCCTTTATCTACATACTCTACCCCTGCATGGATCAAATTAGATTACACTATAGGTACTTTGCAGCATCCCTTTGGCAACTATGGTAGTGCTCTGAAATGAACATGTCCCAATCACTTCATCCTCGCTAGGGTTCAAACCCCATCTCTTTATAATGGGGCCAGCTCATTACTGCTTAAAAAAACGAGGAGAATAAGAGAAAAATGTTAGCTATCTATCAATACCTCCTACAAAAACTGACAAACAATTCCTATCTACCTCTGGGCATTTGCAAGTTCCAAAGCAGGAATGATTGACTGGATGGAGGAAATCTTCTTTTCAGATAACAAAAGCAGGGCATCTTGGAACTCAACTTTGGCACCTTTACTAGAGTTAATGAAGTATGGAGAGATGTAGCCACGATCAAACTTCATTCCCTCAATGACCTGTCAATGAAATCCAGATTAACTCTTCACAGAATATGTTCTTCATGACTTGACAGGTTAAAGCAACCAATATACAGTATTGCCATATTATATAGCAACCTAAGTCCTTACTACAATTCTATAGCTTCAAACAAACACCTGCAAAGACTAATTGCAAGAACCTAACATATACATAATGCTTAACAATATAACATACCTCCAACTCATCTTTCATTGTTTTGCCATCCTTCACTGTAATAACTCCATCACGACCAACCTACAAAGATATACAATTTACTGCTCCATAAATTATTGTATATATTCTGTCCATTGTCATTATCTAAATACATTACAACTAGAAACAAGAAGATAGGGAACAATCACCATAAATATCTTGGAGAGTTGCCAATTTAAAAATTGTCAGTACAGCTTATGAAATGAGATATTTTGACAAGATGATAGAAAACTAACCAATACCCACCTTCTCCATGGCCGATGAAATAAGCTGACCCACTTCATTATCACCATTGGCTGAAATAGTGGCTACCTGGGCAATTTCTTCGGGAGTGGTTACTTGCCGAGATAGTGTTTTCAGATGTGCAACAATAGCATCAACAGCTAGCATTACACCACGTCTGCATAATGATAAAACAGCAATGCAGCAATTATGTATACCATGGATGTAACTTTTGAAACATTTTATGGAAGTCCCTTTGAAAAATTAAGATATAACTGCTTTCAATACGGTTTAGCTAATTCTAGTAATACTGATTCTGGAGTATTCTTTGTTACAAACCATAAGCAGGTGATAGTGCCTAAATACCATGGTATTCCAGTTCTAAAGTTTGAGTCCTTGCTTGCTTTTAACTAATCCATCAAGTCAGTCAAAATTTCACTTTAAAAATACCACTTCATTACATAATGCAAAAAGAAAAATATTTATGCCCCGGTAATTGGCGGGGGTTCCGTTCCCGACGGCGTGACAGTAACTGAAAATCACCGATAACCAGAAATGATGATTTCAGCATCGATCTTTGGCTACTGGCGCTGGTAAGTGGATACCGGTGCCGAAAATCCGGTTATCGCTGCTGAAAATCTAATTATCACCGTCACCAGACAAGTGCCAAAAAACTGGATTGCCGATAACCAAACCCTCCAATAACTGGGGACTACCTGTGAATATATATATAAATATATATTATATAATTTGTACTAACCTAACTTCAACTGGATTGGCTCCTTTACTGATTCTCTCAAATCCTTCTTTGGCAATTGTACGTGCTAAGACTGTTGCAGTTGTGGTGCCATCTCCAGCCTCTTCATTAGTGTTATTTGCAACATCTTGCACAAGTTTTGCACCAATATTCTGAAATTTGTCCTTGAGCTCCACAGCTTTTGCCACAGTTACACCATCTTTGGTGATCTTAGGGCTTCCCCAACTCTGTTCAATGATGACATTGCGGCCCTGAAGTACGAAAAAAGAAAAGTCAGTACAGCCAGTAAGTACTACTCTTAATATTACGCACCATGTCATAATCTCATTCTGATGAGGTACCATGTCAGACTAACATTTATGAGACCTTTAAATAATTTTGAAAGTGTCGAACCATAGTCCTGCCAGTATCATGGATGTAAAATCTTATGTAACACTTGAGGATCACTACTTCAATGTCTAACTCTTTTGGCCTGATTTTTCCATAACCTATACTTTTCCACTGCTGACAGTGAACAATCCTGACTGCCATAACCTATATTTTTCCACTGATGACAAAGTGGACAATCCTGGTTTTCCAAACCTACATTTTTCCACTGCTGACAAGGTGAACAATCCTGATTTAGCCATAACCTATATTTTACCAATGCTGAAAAAGTGAACAATCCTGTGCCAAACCAAGTAATAACCTGATTGATGGCCTATGATTCTGTGTAAATCTATGAATATGAATACACACCAGATTAAAATCATATCACAGATGTAGAAAATAATAATGGAAATTGTAATCCATTGTAGCTGGCAATTTCTAATTATTAACTGATAATGGTTAGTGCATGTTTTCAAATATGCACTTACAATACTGAAGGCAAAACCCACTGTTTTTATGAATTGCTTTCCATTTATTTTTCTCCTCACTAAATATAATTTACTTCTATTTACCCGAATGATGGATTATGGAGGATTATGGAATTCATCATAACAATAAGAACACCACACGAAATACTGTCTCATTGTAAAATTGGTCAGTCTCTTCTGACCAATGGTATTCTGTGGTCTGGGAACTCCTGTGGTTAGGTTTGATTTTGAATCAGCCGCCACTAGTTTGCTGAGCGGCCATGAGGGCGGTGCCACATATTGTTTACAACTTCCTGACATCACAAATTATGTCATACCTCTTTTGTTTTTATGAACACAACTGTTAGTAATGAAAATGTGTGAAGTCAAATATGTTTTCGATATTAACTTAAAGGAATAAATATTTTTTAAAGATTCCACTTGAGAAGGGTCTACTAAGTCAAAACTTTTGATCAAAATAATGAGACATTACTCTTAGAGTGCTTGAAAGACTTACAGGTGATACGGTTTTGATAATTTCTTTTATATATAACTATATTTACCCCTTTGATATGCCACCCATGAGATCAGATGATGCTAGAGGTAAGACGCGCAAGCATAAATCTTTATCTATATTAGAAAATGTTTCTATCCTTCCCTCCCGTTAGCAAATGTTTAGTGTTTATTTTCCTCAATAGATGAAGGTGTGCTCTGTTTACTTTTTGACGGCGAAGTGTCATATGCACTGAGTGATTGCCGAAATTCATTCTTTTTGTCATTTCATTACCCTCTACAATCAAAATAAATGACAAAGAAACTAAAAGCTATAATTATGACGATAGTAAATTTATGAGATGAAAGTCACTGATAATATTCTGCAGATTCTGAGAAAAGTTAAATAGTTGACTTATGGTTAGGCTAACTCAGGAATGTAGACTAAATGTGTGAAATAATGTACACTTATTTTAAAGAAAATTATACAGTATGAAGTTATAAAATTATAAAGTGAAAATATATGAGTAATAAAATAATAAAAAGTGGTGTCAGAACTTGGCCAAATAGTACCGCTAAGTCAGCAGCTAGGCTATTTGTATATGGAATTAGCTTACAAGACTGTTTCCATAGGGGCTTAATTTTTTAGGGGTGTATTCTATATTCCAAGATTTTCTGTGGTCCAGCAGTGGCCTGGCCCCAAGGTTCCTGGATTTTAGAGGTTGAACTGTACACCAACAGTTAAAACATTTTCTGCAAACTTATAAAAAATAAAACTTATTTGGATACTTACCTACTGTTAAAGATAGCTTATGGTATAGTATATCTCCCTGTTGACAGGAGAGTTCAAATGACTGTCTATTACACCTGTATTCCACCTGATGTGTTTTGAATGTCTTGCTTGTCAGATTTCTCCTTGACAACCCACTAAGTAGTGGGGAGGTTGGGCAGCTAGGCAAGATCCACTCTGCCAACTGAGCTGAAGGTTTCTTTCATGAAACCCAAAAAACCTGATCTGGAATGCTTTCTGGATCTTACTGCTGCCAGAAGTTGGATGCCATTCAAGGAGCAAGGCTCTTGTATGTGTGTGCAGCAATGAGTAGCTTTGCGGGAAAGCCCTAAAAAACAACAGTCAACTAAAATTAAATACCTTTACAATACACAGGTACACTCCTATATTATATATGTACCTTCATGCTCCCCAAAATATAAAAAACCAGGATGTACAACAGCTAAAAGATTGCTCATTGTTCAGTTTAGGAAAAGACTACCCACTACTGGAAGTGGACGAAGGGCTCTACCATTTTCAGACATGATTCTGCATACTTAAGGTAGTCAGCGGCAAAAGCCGAACTGCACTTCTACTGCGCTGCATTAATCACATCCTCAAGCAACAAATTTGTCATAAAACTCATAACCAGACTTACATTATGAATGTTTAACCTTCAACAAAGGTACAAGGTATGGAGCTAGTTCTCATGCGCTAGCCTAATCAAATACGTCACAGAGAACCTTGTATTCTTTGATGGACATTCTAGCCTTCTATAACCACAAAACAAAAGGTTATCTTTGCCTCTTCCAAGCTTAACCTTTGACAAAGACAATATAACTACAAAACAAAAGTTAACTTTGCCTCATCCAGGCTTAACCTTAGACAAAAATGTTCTAGGTTTATGAGAACAACAAAACAAAAGGTTAACTTTACTTCTTCCAGGCTTAACCTATCTAGGTAAATTTTAACGGCCCTAACAGGAGAGAGATATGTTTCCTCTTCTTCCCCACCATAGTGGTTCAATTTGAAATTCTTCAGTTATTACAAAAACTTTGCCTTAACACCATTCTCAGCTCTAAGGCAAAAAGATAAAATAGCATTCCCCTCTACAACAGCTTCAAGAGAGTGCTTGTAGTAAACTTACGGTTTTAACTGTCGATAGTGCTAACAAAGAGTTTCACAGTAGATACTTCAAAGAAGTAATTCCAGAAACTCAAAACAATCAGCAGATAAATTTTTATAACTGTAAACTCCACAGAGATTGATATGGAGTTGTAGGGGCTTCACTTTCAACTGATCAACACCTGACGGTGCTGATCATTAGCCATATCCAATTGCACATGACGCAATACCGAGGAAAGCATGTACCTATAACCTTGAAAATAGACAGAACAGAGAACAGAATACAGAATTTAGGCCAAAGGCAAGGCGCAGGGACCTATAGGTCATTCTGAGCTGAAAAAGGCAACTGACTGTATGGTGGTTTGAAAGGTGTAACAGGAGGAAAACCTCGCAGTTGCACTATGAAACAATTATTAGAGATGTGGAAAGTCAGACTGAAGAAAGAGAATATGAATGGAAGTACTGTAGAAGGAATGAAAGAGGTTGCAGCCAGATGAAGGGATGCTGCAAAGACTAAGAAATGCCTACAGTGCAACAAGTGATGTGCACTGACAGCACTATCCCACCATACAGGAAGGAGTAGACAGTGAAAAACTCACTATGTCTCAGAAAGTGCAGAAACTTTGATGTCTACACAGTTCAGGTGCTCAAAATTCATTTACCCACCCAGATCAATATACAAACCTCTGCTTGATACAAGGCCATGGTTGTTTTCCACTCAAGGATAAAATCTGTGCTACCTTTGAAAATTCCCTTATTGGGAGGAGATGGTTGATCATCTCCAAGCAGCAGGTGTGGGATCCGAAAGTTAGTGAAACTGCATGGAATTCTCTAGTTAGAGTTGATTTCCCCTTAATGGGAGAATATGAGACATTTACCAAGAGTGCTATCAAGTCCAAAAATCATTCTCTCTGAGGTTACTGGAGCCACTGATAATTCTTTTACTCGAAATTTATTCAATACTTTCCTTAAGAGTAAATAAATGGGGAAGGCATGAGTCTAAATTGGGCCAAACTTGAGGAAATGAATCCATGGCTCAAGCCTGAGGGCCCTCAAAGGAGTACTAATAGTAGACTGGTCGTTCCTGTTCATCCGCATGCTTATAAGTCCACAACTGAGCATTCCTCCATTCCACAGCAGCCGTCACTCACGGATGCACTGTAATGACCACTCGGTAGACAGGCTTGTCCTTCCTGAATCCTCAATTGCCAAACACACACACTGTCCTTCCACGGAATGAACTAGAAAACCAGTACCTGTACTATGCTGTTCATCTTCACTGGAAAGTTTCTGACCAAGTGGTTGTGTTGTAGAAACTCATCCATGCAGCCAAGAGTTCGAGCACTCTGGGATAAACGTACCTGGAATCTTCGATGGTCTTTCCACCACCCTGACATCTCAAGGTTTACTGGGTGTAATATTCATTACTCTATGGCATATTGTGAGTCAGTGGAATGACACTTGTTATAACTTTATTTTATGCTCCAAGACTGAGGGGAAAAAACAAAACCTGGATGTAAGTTTAAGAATACAGTAAAGTTGTTAACTCTCATTTTGGTGTCCCTCCTACATAACCTGGCGAGATGGTCCTGGATTTACTTAAAAGTTTAATTAATGTTTGCCATAAGTTGCAATTGTCCCAGATTATTCTGACAAATTCTCCAGAGAGGTCATGTTCCCTAACAAAGAAACCCACTACTGTGTAAGAAGCTTTCTTAAGAGATAAAATTCTTTGAGAACCATGAAGTGCCTATTAATCTCCTGACAGAAAAGCTGGCACATTGCAAAAGTATAACCTAATCACCAGATAAGGAATGGACTGGGGAAGAGTTAGGGAAGCTTACTAAAAATCAGATAAGGAATGGACTGGGGAAGAGTTGGGGAAGCTGACTAAAAATCATAATGTCCAGAGACTGAATGAGGTGAAGCAACAGATCACTGGCCTTCGGAATACTGTCGACAAAGTTGGGAGACTTGAAACAGCCGATTCAGTATAAAAGAATTCTTGCTCCTAAAGATGACACCATTTGCCAATGGGCAACAAATTCCTTGTGAATACCAGAGGTGATGCATACAAACCAAAATAATGTGACTTGAACAGCAATACTTTCCCTACAAATACACAGCCAAGGAACCTGTGTGACTGGGGGTGTTCTGATATAAGGAAATTGCATCTTGCACGTACACCGAAACATTCAATCATTCTTTTGGAAAGTCACTAAAACCATGCTGGAAAAACCAAGAATAGGGACGGACACACGAAGTTGCTGTCTCAATAAGTCCAACACTGGGCAGAAATATCTGGCTGCCTATAGTGCTAGGAAAGAGTCGGAGATAAAATTCCAGTGAATTACCAACACCTGCTCCACAACATCCTCTCTAATTACAATCTCCTATTGAAGAACGAGGTAATTCTGCTGGAGAAGACACACAGGAACGGGTAACTATCAGGGGGCAAAACCCTTTTGGACTCACATGGACCACAGTATGCCTCCTCCCAGGTTTGCAGGGGAGTTTGACAGGGACTGGGTTTATGAAATCCCATAGGGCCGGATAGTCACCTCCTCCACTTCACATCCAACAAGACGCCTTGCCAGTGGCTGTCTGCTGATACCTGGGACAGCAACAGGCTCGGCTGAGGGGGAAATCACCCGTGTGAAACCCCCCGACCTCCCTTGGACTTCCCCTTTGTCTCCTCCCAGGTTTGCAAGGGGAGTTTGACAGGGACTTTCCGTCTAGGAGCATTGGGGGACAAGTAGACACCTCCTCCACTGCACACCACTTCACTATTTCAAGGTTAACTTTTGTTATCCCAGACACAAGTCTGGCAACGGCATGGGAAGGAAGCAAGGGAACCAGGCACGCGCGCGCACACACACACACAAAAAGGGTGGGGGGGCTAGTAGTAAGAGAAAAATGGATGGGGAGTAGGTGCCAGATTACACTTGGATCCCTGGGCCGCCCTGATCTACTGGGCGCTCGGATCCACTGGGCGCATGGATCCGCTGGGTGCTCGGATCCACTGGGCACATGGATCCGCTGGGCGCTCGGATCCACTGGGCGCATGGATCCACTGGGGGCATGGATCCACTGGGCACTCGGATCCCACTGATCGCATGTTTCTCACTGAGCGGTTTGCCAGACGCTGGGTGCTCCCAGGTGTAATTGGTGCCAGGCAACTGGGCATCAAACAAGCTAATATCTAGTAAGCTAAGATATCGGGAGCTGGTGGGCGTTCCTGGGTATTTGGAGCCAATCCTCGGCTGTCAAGAATGTTAATTCTTTCAAAAGCCCAGCGCAACCAAAATAAGCACAATTCTCTCCTACTATGTTCTGCCCTTACACTTTTTCAGTTCTCTGCAAAGGAAAGTGTAATAACATGATTTTAATTAATTCTTGAAGTACACAGAGTACCATCATACAGACAAATCTCAACTCCTAACAAACATTATTTGAGATTTATGGAGATATAGTATATCATTATCGGCCCTGTAAAGAATGCAATGTATACATTTTATTACGCTACTCGATATATATGGAAGCGAATGCAAAGTTTACTTTACCACATTACTCTGCAACACTTTACATTATTACATTACTCGTCGTAGTGTATGCAAAGTTTACTTTATTACATTACTCGCTGTAGTGAATGCAAAGTTTACTTTGTTACGTTAATCGGCAACACTTTACATTATTACATTACTTGTTGTACAGGTGAGAAAAACCAAAGATGTAATTTCACTATTGAAGCCTAGAAAAAAAAAAAAAGAGAGTTCAGTAGCGAACGTAAATACCAGTTTGGCAACGAAGCAATGTTTATAATATAGTACGCCACTTGGCAAAGTGGTTAAACAATTAACTGCAATTTTCACTGTACAAGCAAAAACTGATATACCAGACTCCATTTAGTAACAACAGAACAGGGAAATAACTCATCCTGAAAGTTTTCGGCTGAAGCTACTCTACTTTTGGCTTGAACACCGAAGTCCGGTTAATAACCGGTGAAAATAGAAAAGCTGCTGCCGACACCTGATGTCAACACCAGACGTCACAGAAACAGACTGAGGATTCTCTGCTTAGTCATTCCTAACTATCTCATTAGGGGACGAGACTAGTCACCTACACAGAACATCGGTGTCACTACAGCAAAATTTGAATTTAAGCTACTGAGAATAAATGAAACTAATAGCTATGCAATTACTTGGTAAATTACTTATATAAAAATGAGTTTTTCAGCAACTTTGGCCAGCACAGACAGAACAAAGATTGGCCTGTAGTTACTGCAGTCTGCAGATATGCCACTCTTTGGAACAGCCACTGTATTGCTAAGCTTGCCCTCATCCGCAAAGATACTACATAGACATAAAAACCTAAAGATTCTACTTACCCTGGGAGACAACACACTAGAAACATTTATAAAAAATAAATGGTAGAAACCATCAGGATCTTCACCACCCCAGCTATTATGAAGAAAACTATAATTTACATTTGAGCATCACATTGCCAAGTGACTGGGCAGAAATCAACAAGAAGAATCCCTTTACTTCTTTTTGTTCACCCAAATGTGTGAAATTTATTGTTCATTATTTAAGGAAAACCCAGTGGAGTTTTTAGATGACGAAACCAAGGAGGACATTGCAAAGGAAAAAACACATTTTCCAACCAGTTTCTAGTTGAATATATAGATGGTTTGCCTAGAACAGTGGTTCTTAAACTTTTTTGCCTTGTGCCCCCCTCTGCATTATGTATAGACCCCATGCCCCCCACCCCTGAAATTTTTGTCAACTATAATCTACAAACAATATGTTGTCTATTTGTATGCTATTATACTTATCATAACAATAAAATACAATTCATAAACAAGACTTGAAAATAAAATTGACTTATATTTTGAATTTTTGGCATGTTTTGAGATAATGATTAGAAAATATATGGAAGCAGTGATAACGTTTTTGGCAATTTTGTAAATGACATCACAAATTAAAAAAATAATTGGCACCATCTGGCAACTCTGCTTGCGGCCCCTTGGAAGCTTCTGGCACCTCCCTAGGGGGGCGCCCCCTCCAGTTTAGGAATCACTGGCCTAGAATATCACATGCACTAAACTGGTACAAGTCAAATGTAAATGAAATGAAACCATTCATTGCTCTACTGGCTCTACGTTTCAAGGAATGGCATACAAAAGAATAGTTTTCCCTTTTATGTTTCATGCATGTTACCTTTAGGATACAAAATTGCAAATTAAATTCTTCTATCTTTTCTTATCCTACATTATCTAATATCGTAATGTTTACATAAAAATAAATACTGTATCAATGTATAAAAAAAAAACACGGACACTAGCATAGACCACATGACTGCTTTGCATGCGAGAAAATGTGATGCTTAACAGGTTACTAGAGGAAGGAGGCATATACTCGTTGACAGCTAAAGAAATGAACAAGTGCACTTCAGGGAGAAATGAATACCAGAAAAGGATTTAGAAGAAGTAGATGTAAGAAATTGGTTTAATAATTGACTGAGTCAACATAACATTGTCTTACCTATAAAGCTTGTCATACCAGTGCTAACAACTAGAAGTTGCAAACATTGCGAAGATTAATGTTTACCAAAAAGATCTTTCTGCTAGAAGATTAAACAAGGGTCAGAGAATGAAAAACAAGAGGCAGGTGACAGAGGGCACTGAACCACATTACCCAGACAACCGACCCAGTTCCCTGGAAGCTTGGGCTGCAGACAAGCGAGGGTACCAACACACTGAGGGGACTGAACGGTTCCCTAACGTAATTTCAGACAAAACTTTTATTGACCAAAATCGGGTTTACATCCTGTTCTAACTTCTCAATATGTTTTTCCTAAACCGAAGGGGAACGTAAGGCAGAGCTGAAGATAAAGTCTCAGTATTAGCTAAAGCATCAGCAGAGGAAAAAGCCAAGTCTGAGTAAGAATAACTACAGACAAAGGACCTGGAGAAGGGAGGAAATGACAGATTTATGACCCAACCTAACTATCTGCTTTTGCAATCTGCTTCCCTTCTCTCCCTGTACTAATGAACTTTAGCTCTAGTACCTTAGAAAACCCCTACTTTCCTCACAGCCAATCTCAAGATCACCTCAGACAATGTTGTATCTACCTGAATCTTCAAAATCCTGTTAACCACATAGCCTAATCATTCCTACAGAGGCTGTCATTCTTAGCCTTGATTCTATTGGAAGGCATCCTACGAAAAATAAATGTACAGTATAGTGAAAGCAGCAAATAGTCAAAACCACGAAATACCAACACACTTCTATGTGCAATGGCAAAGGAGAACCCTGACAAGAGCTAAAACATTTGAAAAACAACTGGTGGAGAACAAGTGTACTAGGCAGTTATCTGAATAGCCATTTGATCTTTTCTTTTGCTGGAATGCCGACTTGCCTACCGGTGAGGTGATACAGCATAGGCTATCTTTAATAGTAGGTAACTTTAATCCCAAATAAAATCAACTGAAGAAATTTTGTCAGAATCTGCATAATTTTTAATTAACCATTACAAAATATTCAAAAAGCAGTAATTTAATCAATATCTAATATTTAAAAAGATGTAATTTAGTCAATAAAATCTACACTTCATTATTAATAAAAGCAAATCCTTTGGGCCTGCCCTACTAGAGCCGGGTAAATTACCTCAGTGGTCTGGTTGAAGTACTGTACTGTAATTGGTATCAACAACAAGGGCCTTTACAGCTTTTATTTCTGAAGAACTTTAAAGTTTCTAATTCAATTTTCAAATGTACATAATACAAATGAGGACAATAACTGGAACAGTTGATTTTTAAACAATAGCTATGACTCAGTTTGTTAATGGCTCACAGGTAGATACAAACCTTAGGTCCCATGGTTACCGCTACAGCATCAGTGAGCACATCAACCCCTTGCAGCATAAGGGCCCGCACTTCTGAGCCAAACTTGACATCTTTGGCATACTGTCTGTTAATCAAATGCCTTGTAGCATTCCTAGTAACAGGTGCTCTTAAAAGTGAAGCTGCACGGTACATTCTGAAACAGCAAAAATAATAATATCAATAACAGTGCACATCACAAACCTTGAATATTTTCTGGTATCCATCTATGTACTGTTGTAACTAGCCATGTAAAGGGAACGGCAATGCATAGCCCTCTATTCCTTTAAATCTTTCAAAGCAACTGTTACTCCCTGTTTTGGGTTTTGTCTCACACCTGTCATTTCCTGTATTTTGTTTTCTTAATGAATAGTATTACTGCATATATTTTTGTTTCTCTGACAAATTTCTTTCATTGCACTCCCTATAGGATATAATAATAATAATAATAATAATAATAATAATAATAATAATAATAATAATAATAATAAATAAAAAAATAATAAATAAATAAATATTAAATAAAAATAAAAAAATAATAATAATAAAATATTAAATAAAAAAAAAAAAAAAAATAATAATAATAATAAAGTGTTTAAATGCATATACATGCACACAAACACTCATCACTTGTGTGCAGGAATACTTTGTCAGGCAATTATTTTCTTTAGCACTAAAATTACATAGCATTTGCAGAATTGCATTTTTGCAATTCCTCACTACATTCTATTAACCATTCATCACCTAAAAGGAAAACAAACTGGTTTCAATGTACAGCACTGTATGTGCTTAATGTATTTGATTTTTTTTTTCTTTTACAATGAACATGGATTTTTACATTTTTCTTTATGAAGGGCTTATTCTTTACAACATAACGTAAGTACGCACTTTGACCAATTCCTGGACTGACACACTATTGTAAGCTAGTTTGCATATATATATATATATGCACTGTATGCAAAGAAATACAGTATAATGATTGCACATTTACATGCATATTGTATGATGGCATGCAAAGTTTGATTTCACATGGATTTTACTATAAGAATCCAGTTCAATTATATACTGTATGTCAATGAATTCCCCAGTATCTTTCTTTCCACTCAAAACTAACACTTCAGCATGCCTTACAGCATTTACTTCAGTTACTGCTTTATTTAAAAGTCCCTTGCCATTACAAAATTATTCTTCCTTGCTATATAGTTATTTACCTGGCCCTAGACAAGTTCTATGGGTTATAATGATGGTGGCAAGGTGAAAGATGAATGACTTTGAAGACATACTAATGATAGGAATTTCCCCAATTTTCATGTAAGAGATCTTCAGGAATTTCCCCCAATTTTTATGAACCACTTTTAAATTGTCACCTCCTCCTTGTGTGTATTTTTACTGGATGTGGAGAGGCATTGTCCATAACTGTAATGGATGACAGTGGTAAGTTGGGACGAGGAGTTGTGTAGCAAATAATTTTTAAAACAACATAGTTAATTTGGTAACAATAACCACCATAGTTTTTTGGACATGGGACAAAATTTTTTACTTCTGGCATAAAATAATGCTTGTGCCTGCATGTGAATCAACAACCCACACTTTTTTCCTGTTCAAGGCCTCTTAAAAAAATTGCTAAAGAGGGTGTGTGGATTCAGTGTTTGATACTAAAACAGTTATGTAAGTAAAATAAAAAGAAAAAGCTTATGACAGAGTGGATATTATTATTAATATTCAGAAAATGAACCTTATTCATATGGAATAAGCCCACAGGGGAAATTGTCTTGAAATTCAAGCTTCAAAGAATATGGTGTTCATTAGAAAGATACAAGAGGAGGTACAGAGGAAAACAGAAAGAAATCTCACTTATTAGGAGAAAAAATAAATTAAACTAATAAATAAATAAAAATGCAAATTATTAAAATGTAAAGAGAACTGTATTAAGGTAGTAATAAAATGCATCTTCACTTGAACTTTTGAAGTTCCCATTACACGACATCCTCAGGGAGACTGTTCCACAGTCCAACAGTGTGAGGAATGATGACCTCTGGAACTGTGAAGTTTGACAGCAAAGCAAATTTACTGCACATCAGTGCTGCTATTCAGCAAACCTAATTGCTCTCGGCAGGAAAGTGGGATCAGGGAATAATTGTGAAAGTGAAAGATCGCTTAAAATACAACTTATGAAAAACTGACAGAGACCATCCGTCAACGGTAAAACCTACCACCATGAACCACTCTAGCTTTGAGATAAATCTATGGCAGAAACAGACATCCACACCAGAAAGCAGTATTCGAGTAAAAGAAGGATAATTCACCAAAAACTGGCTGCACTGATTTTATCAATATGGGAGGTGTTGAGAAGGTACAGTACACAGGAAAAGTTATTGACAGCAATTTACGTTTTATCACAAATTTGGAGACTGTATTGTAAACTACTGACAGGAGTTACTGGTTCAATATAAAAGTGGGTCTGTAACAAAGGTGTACTTTTCTGTGGATGTTCAATACCTTCATAGACTTTGTGATCTAAAACAAAAAAAGCTGTACAGGTTGGCCATCACTAATCCGGCATCATTGGGACCTAGAGGGTGCCGGATTAACCATTTATTAGGCTAGAATACACGAAACCCAGTAACTAAGCACCTCATCCTAGAATTAAAATATCCCATAAATCAGTACAAGTTGGTTAATAAAGAAAAGACAATTATCAAATACAGGTAGTGCTCAAGTTACGATAATTCGACTTATGATATTTCGAGTTTACGATGGGGTTAGCAATTAATACTGATACGAAAATATTTAGGAAATATTTTTAGATTTCGCACAGGCGCAGGCAGTGAGAGAAAACAACTTCTTTTCCTCCATCTCTTTATTCCATCTGCTAGTTAAAAAGGTAAAAGAGAATGATAAAAGTATTGTTAGTAACGTTATACTCTTGCGTAAATGCATACAGCCATAAACAACCGAACGGGAAACTGTTGTTTTGCTAATAATCGTCGCGGATAACAACTGTTATGCTTGTATTTCAACCACCATACGGTTAAACAATTACTGTAGTTATGTTACAAATGATGTTAACAGTACAATAGGACTAATATATTTTTTACACTATAACCTCATTCGCTTTGGAGAAAAGATCGGCAAGGAAATATACTGCTGCAGTAACTTTAAGCTGCAAGTTGTAGCTGAAGCTGAGGAAGCAATGTTCAAGCTGCTAATGACTATAGATTATCGTGCATCGGCAACATGGATGAAACTTGACCGTATATAAAATTGGAGAATGTATTTTAATCAAAACTACTGGGCATGAAAGAATACAAATTACTGCTGTTTTCACGCCGATAAAAGATAAATACGTAAACCTCGTATTATGATAAATTCAAGAGAAAATAGCGAACGGAATCTTGATTTTTTTCTTACACAAAACAAACATGCCCCCAAAACGGCCACGAACGTCACATATTAACGAAAAAAAATAGCTAAATTAATTTCACGACGAAACGTATTTAAGTTATATTTCGATTTAAAAACATTTCGTATAACGAAAAATATCCTTGTCCCAAATAAAAAAAAATATCTTCATTTACGCTTACTAGAAGCAAGAAAAGCTCTCTAAACTGAGTTAAATGCGGCAAAATAAACACCGCGTTATCGATTCCAAAAACAAAACATTGATCGCAATTTATAATAAAAAAGCAATATGAGAATATATGCAATTGGATACAATGTAGTAAAGCATAACTTTTTAAAAGATCCATGAAAAAGATGCACATTCGTTATGTTGATGTTTGTATAATACTGTTAATATGTGAATAGTTTAGTATAATGTAGGCTAGGCCACTGTATATGTAGCCTATACGATATACCATAGCGTAGGCCAAAAGACAATACAGGTAATAAATGTAAAAAATGGAACAGCAAAAGCATGCCTGTGTTTTCAAACACCTCGAGTTTGTTGAGGCAGCAGACTGCGCCACCAAATCGAAGTGGCCGGCGAGCGAGTTTGCGCGACCTGGGAAATTTGAAAATTAGTGCGGAAACGGAAATTACTGTAGCAGAAATTTGTGCCGGATTACTGATTGTTCCGGACTACTGATTGCCGGATTAGTGATGGTCAACCTGTAGGAGCAAAGCTGTGATATTAGAAAATTCCTGAATGACTGTGGAATCATTGATATTTATAGATAATTTAATACTCTGCTCACTGGGGTTGGTGAAGAGAATCTGCAGAAACTCATAAAAGTTTCAAAATGTTTGCAAGGGAAGATGGATGAGAAAAAATATGAGCAGGAAGGTAAATAGAAACCAGGGAGATACAGCAACGAAATACAACAACCCAACAATTATTTCCAGACAGGTTCAAAGGAGTGCAACTCATTCCAAAGTGCAGTCCAAGGAATAGCAACTTTGTTAGCCAAAGTTATGCTACCTTTGGGCTATCCCAAAAATCCTAGCTATCCACGCAGACATACTGTATATTTCCGTGTATAATATGAGGTAAAAATTTACGACAAATTTTCACTAATTTATATCTGTAGTATAACAGGACAGCTAAATTACAAAACCATCGGTATGTAGGCTAGCTTTTGCAACAACAGTTATCTTTTGAAATACTGGTTATGTAAAGATGTTATTACAAATGCTATTTTACTTACTGTATCCTTAGAAATTTAAAGTAAACAAAATAACAAAGCAGATTCTATATCATGTTTTTCCTACACACGTCGCCTAAAGGAAAACATCATTTTGTTTATGTCTCATCGCCAATCACAAACAACCCCTAACAATATGGTAATGTACAATAATTATTGTACATAATTATCGTTCGTGTGACTGAATTACTCTAAACAGTTACTTACTACCAAACTGATAATGAATTTTTAATGAAAAATTAATATTATGTTACCCTTAATGTTATTACTACTGTAATTACACTACCATTAAAATTTCTAAATGGTTACCACAAGATAAAGATTGCTGTGAGTGCAACCATAACTCAACATTTACATTTTGTCAGCTGGCCTTGTTACATATATAAAAGCTGATTTCACTGATATGGAATTATCCTCAAACATGCTGCTCATTATGAAGATATGCCAATAATACATATATAAGGTAGAAATGGTTTTACTGTATTAGCCTACTTTTGTTTCATTGCCAATTCCAAACAATACGATAATGTACGATAATTATCGTTTGTATGACTGAATCGTTCTAAACAGTTATTTACCACCGAAATGATAATGAATTTTTAATGAAAAATGAATATTATGTTTTACCATAAACATTATTACTACCATAATTACACTACCATTAACATTTCTGAAAGATTACCAAAAGATAATGGTTGCTCTGAGCACACAACCATAAATCAATGTCTTTATTTTGTCAGCTGGCCTCACATCAATAAAAGTTGATTTCATTGATTTGGAATTATTCTGCGAATAGGATATTTATTATGAAGATATGCCAATAATATATAAGGTAAAAATTGTTTAATTACCTTTATTATCAGTTTATTTCATAATGTGTACCTTTTCTTATATGACAGTGGCTACTACACTGCAGCTGAGGATAGCCTACTGATAAAACATCACTTGACGACCCCACTTTTCAGGGGTGAATTTTGCAATTTAAGATCGTTTTTACGCAGAAATATACAGTAGCTAACCTATGAAAATACTGATGATTAAAAATGATCCAAAAATGTAAGAATAACAATACAGTTTTTTTTAAGCCCACGTCACACGACGACACCAGAAACTTGCTACACTTTGTCTCACAAGAGTTTTGTCACAGTAACCAAACCTACTAAAAATATGTACAACATTGATTATCAAGCAAATACACTCCAAAATTTTTCTGACGATAAATACCCTAGGTCATCCAGACTTAGTGTACTGTATACAGCCATACCTTAAGCGCAAATATCTGAGCAAAGTACTTTACAGTTTGTTCAACTTACCCCTGAAAGAATTAAAATGAACAAAATCAGTATCAAAACTAATAAATACTCATAACAACAGTAACATCGTAAAAATCAGTCAGCTGCTTTGGCGCTTCTACAATTTTTCTTATTAAAAGTATCTCCACCATGTCCTCTAAACCTTTGCCTTCCTCTCAACTTTCTTCCCATAATAGTCTAGGTTTCATCCAAGCCATCTCTGCTTCTCCATCAACACTCATCCTTAGCCTATATGCCTAAACCAGCTGAATCTTGTCTTTCATCAGGTCAGTGTCTTTACCATTCTAGCACTAATAATTTCTTCATATACCTGCCTCTCACCCACCTCTGCATCATCATGTTTGCTCCAGCTTCTGCTCCTCCTCCTATATGCCCTGTTTGCATTCTAATTTATTGTCGCATACTACTGCCCAATACCTCCATTTCACCCAAAAGCTGCTTTTATCATGCTTTCTGTCTAAGCTTATAAAAAAATCCATTCTTGCCATACATCATCACCAATTTTACCCCCGATTTCCCTTCACAAGACCCAATCTATGAGATTCCTGCCAATCTTTTACCCTTTTTTTTTAGTCAACTATACCTATGGAATGAATGAAGAGTAGGGGACCAAGGATACTGTTGGCCTTTGAGAGAATATAATGTGATCAGACTTACCTTTACCAAAGCCTAACTTTGCACACTGTGTCCTGACATTGCGAGACCCATCCCAATAGTAATTCATGACTGCATTCTACCCTATATGCTTAGTAAGGGGTAGTATATTGATGTAAGGGTGTGGGAGGGTATTGGGTTAGGTAAGGCTCAGCTAAGGTAGTATGCAGGGGCATTACAGCTGACTTGGAGGGGTTGGGTGAAGCACCTTGGAGGGGTTGGGTGAAGCACAGAGTCCAAGGTAAGGTTAGGTAAAATTAAGTCTCATAAGGTGTCATGTCCTCCAAAATGCCTACTCTAGGCTAGTTAAAGGGGAACCTAGGCCAGATCACTGGCTAAAAATAAAGAATGTAGGGTACAGCAAACAGACGGGTGGGGGTAGATTAAATTCATGAGGGTACTTACGCCTAACTACAAAAGTTACAGGCTATTATGTTAGTTTAGAAGCTACAGTAACAATTTGTCAAGGTGACCACCCCTAAACATTTGCTGTCATTAAATAACACCCCGCTGGTGGAGGGAGGGTACACCAAGCCAAATGACTTAGTCGGGGAACGGTCTACCCTGATCAGGGATTTTAGTCGTTTCATCAATGTACGGCATTGATGCCACCAGTCATTTAAGCCAATGATTTAGTCTCCTAACATAACCCGGGACTAAGACATACAAGCTGTGCTGTTATGTCTAAGATATTGTTTCACCACTTCACCCAGTCGCCATAGTTAGTAAAAAATAAAGAGGAAATCTATGGCACGAAGTCAAGTTTACGTTCGTATCACGGGGGCTAGGCACACAACCATGTGCATTTAGCAAACCGGTGTGGAAACATGACAAATACCAACCTTTTTACAAGTTAACATGTACGCCATGGAACAAATTACATAAAATGTATCTGCATACAACGAAAAATATTAAAAACAAGCATTTTTCTTACCTGAAAATCTTGAATTCTGAAGGTTATCTAATCAAAGGCAACCCGAGAACTAACAATGTGTCGCACCGGGTGATTTCCTAAGGCAAAGAAGCAGACGATCCTCAACTAAAAGGACGCTGGGAGCTTCGAGATAATCACACTCAGTGAGCTTAATGAACTGGTGTGATGCAACAAGCACCTGTTGTGTACATATTCCAAGTAACATGATTTTCATACATATTTGTTTTAGCATTTTTAGTACTTGAAAAAATTACGTATTAATCCCATATTACGACAGGCATTTTATGTTATTTGAGAACACAAGTTACCCCGAATTATTCAACCATTTGTTCATTATGCTTACTGAAGGGCCTATTCTAGAAGCTACTATGTGATCTTGCATTTCAGATTATTTTTTATTTTAGATAATTTTATATCAATATTATGAATATTTCGAAACAAAATTAATAAAATTTGGTATATTTATGTAATTGATTGAAATGATGGTTTTTAATTCTATTTAAATTTCAGTATCACATTAGAAATTAGTTACATAAAATCCCATCTGTTCGTTCCATGCGGTGCAGACGACGCCGCTCTAGAACGTTGTAAACAGCCGTCAGTCAGCTTTCAGGAGGTCTTGCAAAATGGTTAGTTAATCTTAAGATTTCGTAATTGTCTGATTATTAATTAGGAAGGTTGATGTATTTGTTAAGGGATGTTTTCATAAAATAATTATAATGTTTATATATAATGCGTGTAAGCCTACCTGAAGAAATTAGGTAGCCGGGCATGGGCTGGCCCAGCTAAGCCCAGACTACCGTTTTACGACTAGCTGAGCTTCTAAACCTACTATTAATATCCTGACCCATTCCGTTAGTTACTCTTAAACAATATGCATCTCAGTAGGGTAGAACTAGCCTATTTGTGTGAACAAACCAGTTTAGAATTAGGACCAAATACCAGTTCTCCAGAATGGTAGTGTTTGCTTTGTCTTCATCTCTTTATGCTTAATACCCGTAGGGAATCATAAAATCTTGAAACAAATTTGCCATCGTTAAGGTATGTCAACAAATGCTTTAACCTAATTGGACTTTTATTATTAGTTTAGCCTATATTTTGACAGTCTTGCAAGTGTGGCGCCCAATCAGAGTTTGACCCAGTGTATTGTGGTTAAGGATGGCTATTATTATTAAAATTATATTAGAAGATGAACCCTATTTATAGAGAACAGGCCTACAGGGGCCATTGACTAAATTCAAGCTTTTAAAGAATATGGTGTTCATATGTAAGAAGTTACTGATGATGATGGGAAATACAGAAAGAAGAGGTCAGTTATTTTATAGAAAACAAGGATAAGTTTACAGATTAATAAATAAATAGATAAAAAAGTTAATGAATCATTAAAACTATAAGAATAATTATTTTAGGGTGGCAATGTATTGCATCTTTGTTTAAACTTTTGAGGTTGTAATTGCACAACATCCTCAGGAAGACCATTCCACAATCCAATGCTGTGAGAATTGAAACCTCTGGAACTGAGAAGTTTGACAATGAGGCCACTAGCAGAACCAGGGGTCCCACCTGTCCACATGCCCCCCCATGAAAAATAATGATAAAATAACATTGAAGATTTAGATAATAACATAAATAAATATAAAAAAGGGAAAAAATTAAAAACCGATCAAAGAAATAATATATATTTATATATGTATATAACATGAAAATTGGTGCCCCCCCCATGAAATTTTTCTGGATCCATTAGTGAATGAGGCATATTTACTGCATATAGGTGCTGCTGTTCAGCAAATCTGGTTGCTCTCAACAGGAAAAGAAGAACAGGGATCAATTGTGATGACTGAAGTTCAGTTAAAGTACATCTTAGAAAATGACAAGAATCAGACTATCTGTTAGCATATTTGTAACCTCTGTTTAGTTTTTCCCATTAACTTGGATTTTGGAACCTGTGCGTTGGTTGGAGAAACCTGGCTTCTGTTCTTAGTCATGGTTCTGATGGTGCAGACTTGTAGCTCTTGTTTCTTAGTTTATTTCTAATTGGTTTTTTTTATGTATTTTACATTGTTGGGTAACAAATTAGCAGTTTTAAAACACTGGAACCTAGGAAACAGAGGTGCTGGGTTGTATTCAAATATTCTTGTGATACTTCTGCAAGTTCTGTTTGTGATTAAGTTAGAGTTATGGGCTAGGTACCCCACTTCTCATTTGATTGTGTACATAGGCTTGTGCAGTTTTGTTTGAGAATGAATGAGTAATGAGTGGTTGTTCCACCTTCCCCTTCCCTTCTGGAAAGCTATTGAGCCAAAATGTCTGCTGGAACTGAATGAGTTTGAGGTAAGTGCACTGCTAGCTCCCATTCTGCAAGGTTAGACTGCGTTGCTCTCCACCCCTTCTACAAGTGGGAGGGGCGGCATAGTAAAGCTTTTTCTGTATCTGTCATTTAGTATTAACCAGAAACTGCTGCTGACACACAGGACATTTCCTTGGAATTTCCATGATTCTCTGAAGTTTTGTTTTCTGTTAAGTATGTGTTTTGGGAAACGGAGGCACAGGGCCTTGGCCCTACCCCAGTGGTCTCTTTTAACACACTGGGGAAGGAGGAGTTGCCTGTCTTTTAATTCTGTGCTTGCAAGGCATTGGTATGAATGGTTTCTCCAAGTGGGTACTCTTCCAATTGTCACCAGGTACTACCTCCCACGTAAGGGGTGACTCGATTTCTTGAATATGTAGTATGTAACCCTATGGGAGCAAGTAACAGGTTTTTAAAATAATTTGCCTACCAAACCTCCATATTAGTTCTATCCACCCCCATCTCCCCTGCTTTGTCTCACGGCCAAAGGAAGAGTGGATGGCATGTGTGAAGAGAGCATGGGTAACCCCATTTCCATCAGGTTACCCACCTTGTTAGTCAAGTCTACCAAAGCTCCAGTGTGTAAGGCTTCAGTTTGTATACCCAGGAAAAATACAAATTACTTAAAGATGTTGTCAAACTTAGCAGCCTTGTGAACTTGAGAAATTTTGGCGATATGTGAAACGTAATAAGAAAGCCAAAGAAGAAAACCAGGCAACATCACAGAGGATTTAACAGGTCAAAATATGAGGAAAGGGTAAGCATAATCTGCAAGTTACCTTCAAGAAATGGAAGTAAGTCCGCTGTGTAAGGTGATCGGTGCCCCCTCTGTTTTGAGTGACTATGATGTTTTGACTGTAGGCACCACATCTTCTCTGGCTGAAAGAGGTTGCAGTATTTTCCCTTTCCCAGACCCTGAACAAATCTGGTAGTTCTCTACTCCTTCCCCTTCGCATATTCTGATGTTCAGTATCACATGGAAAGGACAGTTAGCTGGTGAAGGAGGAGTTTGCTAAAAAAAAAAATGCATTGATGGTATAGGTAATGTGTTCACTGATTCTTGTTTCACTTTTATAAAATTCCTCTTCTTCTGATAGGGTCTAATCTGTATGTGACTTATGGACTATCAACAGAATTGTCTCTTCTTTTCAGGCTGGAGCATTAAAGAGATTTATTCCTCTGTTTGACCGTGTTTTGGTTCAGAAGGCAGAGGCAATAACCAAAACTTCAAGTGGCATCTTGATCCCTGAGAAGTCTATAGCTAAAGTGCTTGTTGGAAAAGTTGTTGCTGTTGGAGACGGTCCAAGAACAGAGGTGAGTCAAGTATTGATTTTTCCACAACATTTAATGATGATTTGCCACTCTTGTTATTTTCAAGTAATGTCCAAGTTGAGTCTTCTCTTTGAGTAAATCTTGGTTTTAATATATATAAATTTAGAGTATTCTAGAGAAGTGAATTTTCTCTCATGGTTTTTCTTTCACACTGATATATGGGTTACCTTCAAAGCTGGTCTTCCCCTACAGAGAACCTTAATGCCTCCCTTTTCCTTAGAGTAAAGTAACAAGATGCCACATCTGGGCATATTCTTGGTCTTAGCCTAGGCTAGGACAGACATAGCGAAATGCTTACCTAACATCCTTCAGTATTTAACATTAACAAAGATATTTTTATAACAACCTATGTCATTTAGCATAGGTACACTCCACAATTAAGGTAATTGATGTAAAGTTTCAGTACTAATAATTTTATCTTCGTAACTTTACTGGTATATGATAGCATTCACATTAATCAACCAAATAGCCAGTGTTTCCTTTAAACCTACACATTACTTGAATTGAACATCATTCACGTTAGGTGTTTAAACAAATCATCAGTGGTTCTACTAAAACTGCACAATCAGCTGTGAAGTTAGAAGTAAAACTTCAGGGATTCTAAAGTGTCAGTGGAGAAACTAAAGGGATTTTGAAGTGTCAGTGGAGTTGAAATTTTAATATTTAGCAAAATATCACCTTAATTTTTTTGAGGAATTACAGTAGACTGTATCAGATACTGTTGATGTCACTGTTATTAGCAATGTAAAGAAACTTGACAAGAGCCAAGAAGGTATTGATAGTTAGACCATATCCTGAGTTTGTCTTAACTCAGAAGTTCTAGTCGGTGTTTAATTGTTTATATTTTATCGTTCTTATTTTACAGCCTTTATAAAGACACAGTAGGCTTCTGTGCTGCACATTTTTGGTAATTAACAGATGCTTAGCCACCTTTAGGGAAGTGTTACTCCTCTGTGATCTTAGATTCTTTATTTGCAGTCCTTACTAATGTTTTAGCCAGGGTTGAATATAGTTATGTTCACCTTTTAAAGGTTTGAGGGGAGGTCAAAATCTGTCTATGTCAGAACACTGTCCTTCATTGACTTAATGGAAATGTTTAGCTTTAATTTTCTTTGATCACTGTGTAACATTATACAGTACTTAATGCAATGTTAATGGATTTGGTGTCATTGTAAAGCTAAAAAGTTTAACCTTAGGATATGTTTAAGAATGTCCCAATTTGTTTTCATAAATTGGTATCATGAGCAAGAGGTAGCTGCAGTGAAAAAATATTACTTGAAAAAAATGTTCATAAATCGAAGAGCATCCAGTTTCTGTTTGTTCACTGTAAAAGTATGACAAATTGCCTTTCCAATGATATGAAATTGTTTACTATTTGAGCCACTTAAGATACCACAAATTTCATTAAAAAAATGTAAAATATATTTGAGTGGTGCAAGTCTGTCAAGCGGAATAATGGTTTATGCCATGATTTTAAACAAAAATTCTCCATTAATAAGATTTAGTGATCTCCATGGCAGTAACATCATCCAGATGTGCCATATTCAAATTTTGTTATTATGCTTTTTATGATGTATGGAGAATTTATTAAAAAAAAAATCTTATCATCAGAATCTTAGAGGTTGAAAAATGTATGACAACAGTAATCATCATCATGAATCTAGAAGGGTTAACTTATTGTTTTATTTTGCATCTCCAAAAGAGAAATACAGTGCTGTATTAACTTTTTCCAGAATTCTCATCCTATTGCTTTACTGAAGGGAGATGCAGCTACTGTGTTTTGGGGAAGGGTTTGTTATTTTTGACAGTTATGTCACATGTTGTTTCTTGTATTGGCAAATTGGTAAACCACTTGAAAATAGGAAATCCTTGATTTCACTAGGTATGATGATCAGTTAAGTTACAAGGTATCTAAAAGCTAGTTTTTTTAGTACCAGTGTATTTTAGACATGCAGCTAATTTGTGTTGAAAAAATATGGAAATATGTAATTTTTATAAAATATCTTGACAGGAGTCACTATCAAGTATATTGGAGATGTCTAGTTTTGGGTTTCATAATTGGCCAGTAAATACTGGAGGAGATAGACTTGAAACAGTACAATACTTGCATTACAAGTTTTCTATGAGATTACCAGGTAGACCACTTGCAGTCATTCATCCAACCCAGCCAGATATTTTCACATATGGCACAGCCTCCCCCCCCCCACATCGCCTGTGCTTACTAAGAAATAAAATTATTGTGTTTCTGCAAGGTTAGTGTTATGGTATTCAATAAGGTCAGTTATATAATCTACATAATATATTTGTATACACATGCTTAATATATTTGTATACAAATGCTTAAGTGTCCTCTAAGGCAAAGTACAAGTAATAAACTGAGACCTGTACTTATCAGTTACATTATCATGATTATGTTTTGCTGTTTGGTATATTTTTAGATGAATCTCTTGAATGTTAAGTGTATGTTAGTTTAGGTTACAAACTATGTGGAATTAGTGTTAGCTGTAAGGTATCCAGAAAATATTCAAGTGTAGGCTATAATATAGGGTCTCTGTTACATAACAGACATTGTTACTTATCAGAAAGACAGACCCCCAGTGTCCGTTCAGTTTAGGTGTTTTACCAGATTTGTCTACGTATGCTTAAGTGTCCACTAAGACAAGTGAGGCTGTGAGAGACATGATTATGCAGCAACAGCAGTGGTTTTTACCAGAAAATACAGGTGCTGTTTCTTTGCCATAACAAAAGCTATATTTTGGCTTCAGCTTTCTTCGGGCAGAATAGCATATGAGTTATACAGAACTTCAATGCAAGTGATGAGTTAAAAAAAAAAAAAAAATGCTGTATGTAAGTTTCAACTTTTTTTTTTCCCTGAGCACTAACCCCCTTAGGCCTTGGGTGACTTCTTGAGAGCCATAAAAAAATAAGAATAATAGTTCATACAATATTGATCTGGTTCAGTTGAAAGGTATAAGAAAGTGAATGCAGTAACATTTTAAAAAATCTCTCTGCCTTTAAATGCCATTGCTGGCACATTTGTTGCTAATTTTCACTGCAGCGCTTTTTTACATTTAATAAAGGTTCACCTTGTTGATGAATTATATTTAATACACTAGGGGGCAAAATCTCATTGTGAATAAATGGTCCAAATTTGCGGCAGTCTTTACTTGTTTGCTGACGAAGGAAAGTGATTGCACGTTTGTTTACTTTTCATGGGAAGCATAAAAAGGAAAATAGCTTCACTTTGTGGACCTGAGAGTTAACTTGAAATATGCGTTGGAATCTTTTAAACATTTTGCAATGAGTGCCTAAACGCATTCTGCACAGTTGAATGGTATTCATGATTAATGAGTTAGTAATAACAAATGTAAGTTCCACAAATCAGTTGTTTATGCTCTTCTTTTTTTTTCAGAGTGGAACAACTGCTCCTTTAGCTGTTGCAGTCGGTGATGAAGTTTTGCTTCCTGAATTTGGAGGTACTAAAGTTACTTTAGATGAAAAAGAATACGTTTTGTTCAGGGATTCTGAATTACTCGGCAAGTTCAAAGGTGAATAAATTTGCACAACTCATGGTCTCACACAGGTCATGAATACAAAGAGCGCGTATGTTTTATAAGTTGCTGATATGCCAGCAATAGAAAATTCCAGCAAACTCTTATGGGGTTTGCCTTGTAGCCGACTGTTTGTTAATCCCTTGTAAATGCATTTTTGTTATCTTTGTAAAAATAGTAAAAAATAGTGATTACACTGTATGAGAGTTACTTGAATATATGGTGGACCACGTGTATGTTACATCATCATCATTATCATTCATCAAAACATATTTTGAAATCCAGCATGTGTAAATATAGAAATGTAAGTTTAAATAAATATGATTTGGAATATTTTTCGTTTCTTTTAACCTAATGGAATGTTTTATCTGTTACTGATATTACGAAAAAGGTGATGTTGCACTCCTAAGCATGACTGGTAGTTGTTGCAATGCAATACAATAGTGAGTTCATATACTTGTGGAAAATACAGTAAACCTTAAGGTGTAAAGGTCAGCAGATCTAAACTAGAGACCCTGACAGGAGAATGATTCAACTTTTGTGGTGCACTATACGTTAATAAAGTTTGCAGCATTTCCAACGAAAGGAATGCCGTATAGAATTAAGCCAAGGGCCTATCCCTGGGACCTATGAGGTCATTCAACGCTGAAAGGGAAATTGGGAGTAGGAAGGTGTAACGAGGAAAACCTTACAGGTGCACAATGAGACAATCGCTACCAGAGGATGGATAGCAAGATGGAAGGAAGAGAACGTGAATGAAGGGGTTGTAGCTAGGGACCAAAGGGACCCTGCAAAGAACCTTAACGATGATGATATTTGAAAATCAAGGACAATATGCATAAATTTAAAAAAAATGATTAAACACGTGCTAAATATAAGAGCTAACATTTAATATTAAATGTTATAAGAATGTTCCCTTGGACATCAAGTTATATTCGATTCCAATGGTAAATATTAGCCCTCATGTTCGTGACCTCGGCATGGTATTCCAATAAATATTTTTATTCGTGTATTTTATATAATTACTTCAGCAATCTAAAAATTATTCTTAATGTTTTTCGTATACGATAACTTTCTTTTAATAAACCTAATGCACTGGCTCTGCATCAATCTTCGTCACATTCATAAGCTGTCTTTGCTCTAAGCGCTCTACATCCACTTCGACAATATGTGCTGCGAATCTGGCAACGGACAATTTATTTAATCTCTCGCTTTTGTCCTCTGACAAAGAGAAAAAAGTAAAACTGAAGGCTTAAAAAGTCTTGGGGAGCACTGTCAACTAGGATATGGATAAGCAAATAAAATGAAATATTGAAACTACAGAAACCTGAAGAAGTAGATGGGTTATGGAAATTATTACTTGAAAATTCATTACTGGTGGGCAGCCCCTCGCTTCTTTTTTTGTACTCTTGAGCAGATGGGTGTTGGCTAGATGTGAGTATGATATACATATTATCAGAGACATACGACAATGCCCTAAAGATTTGTATCTTGTAAGTTGTTTGGTAAATGAACAAATTTTTAAGCAATGCCTTCATACTTGCTGCAGTTTGATGGCTGTCGTAGCTGGCGAAAAGCAAGTGCCCCTTAAGCATGTGGAGAGTACTTGAATGTCGATACTTTTATAACTGCATGGCGCCGCCTAAATGGAGCTGAAGTTGTTACCAAATGTTCTATGGATTTACAGAAAAGGCACAAAAAAGGAGTATGAAGATTTATCATAATTAAAACGCCAAGGTTATCAGATATAAAGAATCTCTTAGGTAGGATCCGAGAATACACAAGTATCAAGCTTACTATAGGAAGATTAGAAACTATGTAATGTTATCTGGTAGCTGCGGCGTTTTATTCATTTTAAGGATAAAACTGTAGAGTAGTGAATGCTTAGGAAAGGATGGACTTGAAATATTCTATAAGTTATAAATGTGAACCATTTTTTAAGCCGTCTTTTATGTTTAGGAAGGCAAAACCCTTGCAGATGGCTACCAATTTTGTTCTTAAATGCTTATTCAACTGTTTGGTTATATTAATTTCAGCATGGCATAAGTGAGAGTAACTTCCTGCGGGAAAAACTGAGAGGATGCTGGTGTTGCTCACTTCACTTTGTTTCACTTGTTTGGTTTTATGTACAGCCCTCCACAGGGATAATTCCCTCTCTGGCGGGTCCTTGTACGTTTTCAAAATGAGGTGCTTCTTATATTTCATAATTGTCTTTCAGTGTTTTCTCGTCAGTATCGTAGCTTCTGCAGAACAGGAGAGTCTTTAGTTCTTTTTTAAATTTTCTTCTTAAGTTTTTTCTTCTTCTTGTATTAAATTGCATAGAAGATTATTAGTCGAAGCCATGATCCTTATTATTTTTCACCTCTGACACATATTCTTTATATAGTGTGTACTTATTGCCATCATATGTTTTATGTTTAGTATCACTATGACCTTTCTTTACACAATTTTTACACTTGAAGATGTTGCTAACACATTCATTTGATTTGTGATTTTCACCACATCTAGGGCAAGCTCGGTCTTTTCTACAATTTGTTGCGCTGCGGCCAAATTCATGGCATTTATAGCATTGATAGGGCATGTAACATTCGTATACTTTGCAACGGCTATACAGGGTACACAATTTGTCACCTCTATCATAGATAGCCTTTCGTATTTGTGGTGTGCATTTGATGATATAGTGTTTATATTTGTCATCTTTGGCTATCATTTCCTGTACAATTTTCAGGTCGTCATTTTCAGAAATGAGGCTACCTATTCATGGATTTTTTTTTTTTTTACAATGTTATCAACAACGTCATCTTCATCCTTCGGGACATAGACTACTTTTATTTTTGGTTTAAGTTTACCCTTCTCATTTACTGATATATTGCTGATTTCCTGAATCTCCATTTTTGCATTGTCTAAGTTTTTCCTTTCTGGAAATCTTACAAATAAGTGTCCATCTCTTCTTGTTTTAACTTGTTCAACTGGTGCCGTTATTTTACTCATAATTTGTCTCTTTTCATTTGCTGCTGTGCTCTCTTCGTTTGTAGACTTGATCAGAAGCACTTTTTTTGTCTTTCGTGATTCAGTATAGGTTTCGTCCATGTTTGTCATGGTCTTTACATCTTTATCAACATTGTCAATTTTGTTTTGGACAAAGGTGATAAACATTCTCCTTCACATATTTAGTATGTTGAGGGTAGACACTGAATTAAAGTACAAAATGTGCATACTGAACATCAGATAGCTGTTGTGGTAATTCATATACATATAGGTTATATATAAATATATATATATATATATATATATATATATATATATATATATATATACTTGTATGGCCCAGTGGATAACGCCCTTGCTTTCCACCTGAGAGACCTGGGTTCGATCCCGACGTGAGTCAGAAATTTATTTATATATATATATATATATATATATGTGTGTGTGTGCGTGTGTGTGTGCGCGTGTGTAATTCATCCTTTGCCCGTCTAAAGCCTTGTCTCATGCTTCTCACCCAAGTATGTACTGGGGCTTCCAACTCTTTTAGTGTCAAGAATCCAACTGACACTACCACATGGTTGAGCGGTCTTGTCTAATGAGTCTTTTCAACAGGAATTAAGCCTATCAGCAATGTTATTTTGCTTACCAAATAACTGAGATTCTGTTGAGGAAGAAAATGACATATGAGCACCACGACCTAAGGTCCAGCGATTGGGGAGACGCTATAGAGAAAACGTCCAGGATACTTTGGAGGCTTTTCTGAATATGGGTTCCTTGGCACATATTCGTCAACAGGATAAAACATGGATGCGTGTAATAAGCAGAAAAGAGGGAAAGTTAAAAAAAAACCATCAAAGACATTTTCGAAGCATTTAAAAACCATGGAAAATTTTCAAATGTTATCATGGCGACAAAGGATTAAAACCCGGTAGCGCTGCTATCAAAAAGCTATCATCTACCCATATTGGCACTTTATGCCCTAGCTGAATAATGTAATAACGTATTTTGTTCGTTGCCGTACTTTTTTCAGGCTACGCATTTTGAACAGAGAAATTACCTCTTCTAGGAAAATAGCAAATAAGCTGTAAAAACTGTAAATTTTAACCATGAGGGAATGAATGAAATTATTTAGTATGTACGTGTGTGCAGTTGACATATTTTGTGTAGTTATGAAACATAATCCGTAGTCATATTTGCGTGTATAATTCATTTAGCGTGCTCCATAATTAAAAACAATATTTAACACCCCTATGTGCATGAGCATGACCTTGTTTGTTTCCATAAAGTCAAAGAAGAAGAAACTACCTTCAGTTCCTGTCTACCTTTTCAGTGGATCGCCTTGACCGTCGAAACTTTTTCTTTTACTGCTGACGATGTTCTGTTTGTTGACTGCGAACCCGTTACAGTGGCAGCTGTATATATCAAAAGTGTGTTGGGAAACTTGTGATATCAGTAATGTGTAATACAGATTTTTGCGTGTGAAATGTGCTTATTTTGCTCTCGTCCAGGTCCTTTAAAGATTTCGGAGCACCATTGCAGACTCAAGATTCCATTGTCTTAAGGTAGGCTATGTAACAGGTTATTAGAATTTCAGTTTCTCCCTTAGGAGAAATTGTGACAAATTGCTGAGGACTACAACTTGACTGATCTTGGGGACGTAATAATGTTAATTCATTTAATAACGATACACTAGGCCTTGCCTAAGTCGATTTCAAGTTGCCAGGAATAAGCTAGGCTAAGCAGAGTTAGGACTAGGCCTAGGGTACAGATATATGTATAAAAAACAGTTCAGGTCACCTTAGACTTTGGCAATTTGGGTAAATCTATAGAGTGCGTATTGGGAACTTATGTTACGATATTGAAAAGGATGTCGTGGTTATTCAGAACTGCTGCCCATAGCCTAAGAAACAGTATTTTTTACTTTTTTTCCAGTTCTTGATATTAAGGTTTTTGCTTTGTTGGTAATTCTCCTCAATAAACAGATACAAAAATCTAATGCAGAGTTACAGTTATCGTCATATTTACCATTTTTGCGTCTCAGTGGGCCCATTGGGGTTGTACTAAACCCAGTGTTCATGCTAGTCTAGCTGGTATTGAAAATAGGTGATTCTAAGCCGTAGTTCCACATTGAGCTAGACTATGGCAATTGATGCTTTCCTATGTTATTTTACTTGCTTTACAAGAATTTAAAGTAATATTTTGTCGGCCGGCTGTAACTAAATTGTAATTGACCTTTGAAGACTATACGACGGGGTAGAGCTAAGCTGGCATTCCATGGCGAGCCCCCACCCCCCTCCATACCTAATACGGCAAAATTGTCACCAGTAAACACCCCTAGGGTACGTTAGGTTGGTATTTTTAGGGGTGTTAGGGTACGTTAGGTTGGTATTTTTAGGGTGTTTACTGGTGACAATTTTGCCGTATTAGCTATGGAGGGGTTGGGGGGGCTCGCCGCGGAATGCCGGCTTAGATCTACCCCATCGGCAGTGTAGTCTTCAAAGGTCAATTACAGTTTCGTTACAGCCGGTGTACAAAATATTACTTTAAATTCTTGTAAAGCAAGTAAAATAACATAGGAAAACGTCAATTGTCATAGGCTAGCTCACTGCGGAACTACGGGTTAGAATGACCAACATCCCAAGGGGCTGGCTGGTACTAAACGTGGTGGAAGCTCCTCGAGGATGAAAGTATAAATATAAGCAAAAGACGATACCTTTTTCATTATCTAGATAAATTGCTCAAGTTATCTCGCCCGTACAACATTATATACACCCTTTCAACATTCTTAAGTAAAAAATTACATTGATAAACGATATATTCGTGCGGCCGTCGCCTTTACATTTTACCGCTTGTCAAGTGGGAAGAATGAAGATTTGGTGGCCCTTTGATTAGTAATTGAAAATTGAAATAAGGGAAAATGATGAAATCCGAAGGAGAAACCAAAACAAGAAGAACAAGTGAAAATCTTAGACTAAAGGAACAGTGAAAATGAGATGCCCTTGTACCAGTATAAGTACAGACATAAGACATTGGTCATTGTTGTATTTTTTTTATTTGGTACATTCTACGGACACCATTTGTGTTTGCAGTTTTAGCTCATAGTTTTCTTAAATAAACAAGTTCAGTGGCATAACTTTTTGAATAAATTTTTCAGTTCCTACTTAAATGCCGCCTGTTTTATCATTTTAGTTTTTGGGACAAGTTATTGATGGCATATATAGATTAATGCTTCCGTGCAGTGTAAGTCAAAACACATTTTTATTAAGTTCTTGCTTTGATAACTTTCCAGTGAAGCTCAATAATACTGGAAGTGACTTTACCTTGGGGAATTTATTAATTATCAATTGGGCTGCTTTGTTTAATTAAACTCTGTAGTTTCTTCAGTGAATATTTTGGTATATCATTATAGAGACTGGTACAGTAGTAGAGTCATGTGATTACTTAGTTATGTTAAAAAAAATGTTAACTTAGTCATATTTATGTATTTCATGATGGCTACATATTTATGTGATAGTCTCCTATTTTCAATACATTTAATACTTGATCTGTCATTTAGTTTTTCACCAATTTTTAGCACTCCAGGTGTTCTTGATATATTCAGTATTTTGTTTTTATCAAACATTTAAATTTTTTAAAACTATTAATATACATTCAGTTTTATCTTCATTTAATTTGTCATCCAACACTCGACGTCCTTCATTATGTTCCCAAATTTGTTCATTTCATCATTGTTGTCCATATGAAGGTACAATTGAGTATAATCTGTGAAAACATAAACTCCATGTTCCTGTACTTGATACTGTTGGGCTTTGAACAATGCCTTTTGCTACTCATCATGGCAGGGAATTTTTTTTTTGGGGTTGGGGTTAGATTTACAGTTTTCATTAAGTAATTGAAAGTTCTAATTGTGAGAGAGCACTAAAGTCATTCCGGTACTTTGCCTTCAACGCCTGTCCATTTTAAGTCTTATCATTAGCTCAAGTATAAAATGCTGCATTTTCTCAGTCTTGGTAGTATATAATGTTGTTTTAGACACTTAGGATGCAACAAGATTTCTTGAAAGTGTACTGCTCTTTCAAGGTCTGCAGTGGGAAATCACGTAAGCATTCGCAGTATGTTATGTTGGCTTGCCTCTTTTCAAGGAGATTAGTGATTATCTCGATTTGCCAGTCTCTTTACTATCTCGCCCGAGCACTTGGTGAGAGGAAGTCTGTGGAGAATGAATGAATGTGACAGTGGGTGGTTCTCTTCCTTCTTTCTTAATCTTCCCTCCGTGAGGCAATAACTCTGGCCGAATAAGTGCTAGATCTGGCACAAATGCAGGCAGGATCATGGATACAGGTAAACTACACAATCGAGCATCCAGTCCTAGAGCTTCGGTTGTTACATTGTAATTCTTTCTGTTCTCCCATGTAACAAAGGGTGAGGGGGAGGTAGAGCGGTTCAGGTAGAGTTTAGAGGTATATTGAACTGTCAAGCAATACAGTTTAGAAGTATAGAAAAAAATATCTCCATGTTTATCAGTTACCCCCAGGTATATTTTCATATAGTTTAAGAAAGGCTTACTTCACTTGTAATATATTTCATGTATAAAGAAATTTGTTTTTGCTGATTATATGTTCACTGTTTCAGTTTTTAGTGTAATTAGAATCTCACGAAAATCACAGAGGTTTGAACTTTGGCTGCTCTTGGCAAATAGTAATGACGAGTTCACATTAATTGCTTTAATACAAACTCGGAATGCATAAAGAACTTGGAATGTGCTTTATTAATGTTTAATATTATTGTTACTTAAACCTGAAGAAATGAAAACGTTGTAAAGGTACATTAAATACAAAATATCTTACTCATGGTCCATATGTAATATAACAAATTATATATGTGATTCATCTTGTAAACGAATGGAAAGGGAAAACGTGAATTTGAGTTTTTCTGGGCCAAAGTAATCGTACTGTTCAATTAACTACGGAACAGTTAAAACTAAGTCTACAGCTATCCCTTTATCAATTATTCATAGCCAGGTCTTGGGCTACATAAT
>NC_089746.1:23079147-23166647 GCF_040412425.1 Macrobrachium rosenbergii
CTGGGGAGTTGTTTTATTGCTAACAGACGTCAGACTTGGACCTTGAATAACGCTGACAATTTTGAAGGTGTAATAGCCTATAATGTAGAGTATAGGGCCGTGCTGACCCAACCTTTAGAAGAGTAAAGTAACTTTCTGGCTGTAGTCCAGGAAAAAAAAAAACTGTTTATCTCAAATTGGAAAAAGTAATCGGATATGGGAGAGGTGGTATAGATTGGAGTAAGAATAGAAACTTGATAAATTATGTAGATGATGCTGTTTCAGTTATCAACGGTTCACAAAGCCTCTTTAATAGAATGTATTGTATCTAGAGAGATGAGACTCACAATAAATCTAAGAAAAACAAGTACTGCAACAAAAAACAAAATGAAAAAAATATTAGATGTACAAACAATGGAAATCAAATATTGAAGATTGAAGTGGCATACAGAGGTAAGATTATACATAAGTAAAATTCGGACAAGAATCTTGATATGACGATAACAATAGCTCAGAAAGATTTGTTGATTAGACAATAAAGCTTTATGAAGAATA
Organism: Macrobrachium rosenbergii; assembly: GCF_040412425.1. NCBI lineage: Eukaryota > Metazoa > Arthropoda > Malacostraca > Decapoda > Palaemonidae > Macrobrachium > Macrobrachium rosenbergii. The sequence goes on from NC_089746.1 coordinate 23,079,682, forward strand.
CAAGGCGTCAAAAAGCAAGCTAGAATTAGGAACGATATCATAGTGGAAATCACGGAAGTTCCGTACGCAAATAATGATGAAAGGGATATGGAAATGCTTTGAACATAACTTCTTTGAACTCATGGGAGAACAATGCATGATAGCGTGTCAGCTTTGTTCCTGCCGGCTGGAGATGAGTGGAGATTTGTGGAGGATGAAGCACAGAAATGAGCACTTTGGGCAGAAGAGAGACAAGTGCCAAAATCTACACAGATTTCTCATAGAAGTTTTTCAACTTGAATTCTTAAGCAGGTGCTAAAGATAATATTCATGAAAGTGTTGATTAAAGATTGATTTCGGCAGGTGTAAAGTAACCGCTTAACACTTGTTCTTCTACGACTTCTTATTACTACTACCACTATTACCTCTCACTCACCCAGCAGTCCTATGTCAACAACAGGCATTTGGTTGATAATCTGGTCCTCTGACATGGCGCTGATGTTAATATCCTGTGAAAATATATCAAATCGAAGTTAAATTTGCGCTTAAAAACTGTTTATTAATATTTTCGGGAGAAACATGTTTTAAAATAATGCGAGATTGCTTATACACACGCGCGCGCGCACACACACACGTATATATATGTATAATACGCATTCATTTTATACGAATGCCAGTTGAGTATTTAATAGACAAGTCACGCCTCATCACGATATTAACATTCTGCAAGTCAGGCTGGCGCATGTGACTAAATGCAGCAAATGAGACAATGCACGTACTCTAAGCATAGCAGACTAATTGCTACGTTCTTTTAATTACTTAGTCGTGATTTTAGAACGAAAAATGTTATGTCACTAGCTCTTCAAATGTGAAGGCCAACAGGATAGGTATCAGTTGTAATTAATAATCCTGTTTAAGTTCTATAAACTACCTAAACGAACAGGAACAAGCTTAACTTACTCTCTAGACTTCTGTTTACTAAAAACTTCGGTTATCCTGGTCTCTTCAACGCGTGATCAACAACTAAGAATTGCATTTCCCCCTGAGGCCCTACATCGTAGAACAGACAACTGATTTGTAACCTGTTATGCAATTGTAAAAGATATTTTATCAGTGCACGTGACAAAAGAATGAACCCAAGGCGAATGGACTGATACTTATCGAGATTTACGAAAATATAAATAAGAAATTAAGGATATCTTTCGAGGAACCTAGTGAAAATCTAGATCATTGTTACAAAGGGTTTTGGAGGCAGAATTAACGCGTCACAAAATAATGCAATGTGGCTCCATAGACCATTTCACACATCACCTCAAAAGTAGGTATGAAAAACTGTTTCTTTTTTTTCTTGGATATGCTCACTTATAGGATTCAGTCCTGTAACCAAAAGGAAAAAACTTAACTGTTAATAATTCAATTAATTACAAAATATTTGTACACATCACTTTTACTGAAGAGGAATTTTAGACAGCTGTTATTTTTCTTGTATTAGCAGCATAAATATGGTTGAAAGTAAAGAAAATGTTTTGTAATATTTGAATTATTCCTCAGCTCGTCATTTTGAAAAACTAATATTTACTGTACATTTTCATTACAACTTACAGTAAGCACAGCGACCTCTTATGCTCCTATTACTTTATAATGTCCATGTTATCAGAAAATTAGGTGATAAATTGCTATGCTGAAAGTAAAACTTTAATATCAAACTTGTAATTTTCTCATTTATCAGCGTACGAGATTAGGTTTTAATTTGGTATACAGAAATAACCTTTATCATCATTTAACCCTGATGCACATATCCCAGGAAGTATATTTTGGATTTACTTTATTCTAGTAAATGTATAAGAAATCTTGTTTAAAGTTCTACTAGTTTCCAAATACAGTAATACGAGAAAGTTCCACATTGCAACGTGTATTCCCAACATTTCCAGGTAAAAATCTGCCACTAAAGTGTTTCGTTTTACAGTATATTCCTCAACTAACAACTGTTGCACTTCAGCCAAGTATCAGACCTCACTTAATTTTTCTGTTCAACTTTTTTTTTTTATTATTGTTTCCTTGGTGACTGGATTAGATAGGCTATCAGGATGCCCGTCCGACAGGTGTGTGCATTTAATGATAAATAATGACAAATCTGGTCATTTTCATTCTGACAAGTTGTAATTTAGATGCAAAATTTCCAATTGTATTTTTTTAAACGCAAATGCTAATCAGTTGTGAATCTTTAAACTACATACTGAATAACCCAGTGGAAAGTTTTTTTATTATTGTTATTGTTATCAAGTAGTTTATCTAGAACACTGAGTCAGGGCTGGCGCGAACGGTTTGTCTTCAGTAATATTATTTAGATTTCAGTTAATATCCAGGTAAACTTCAATTCTTTAAAAATGTGATAATTGGATACATTTATTTAAGTTTGGATAATTGGATACATTTATTTAAGTTTGGATAATTGGATACATTTATTTAAGTTTGGATAATTGGATACATTTATTTAAGTTTGGACATTCTTATATGTATAAATGTTAATGTTGACCTGCATTCTCTGCGTTGAGTCATGTGGGCTATCCATTAAGTGCATGGGTCAAACAAGTGGGACTACAGTAGTTCAAAGACGATATGCAATGGCTTATGTGGGGTGTTCTTTGGGGACAGAAGATTCTTTATATCAGCCAAGGGTTTGATTGGCTTTAATATGTTGTCAGGACCATTTTATTCCATAAAATCTTTGACATTTATTAAATGTGATGGGTTTTAGATATGTTAAACACTATGGAGGTTGTGTTTGATCTGGTCATAGTAATTGCAGCGTATGATGCTTTATCAGCATTCTTACTTTTTTTATGCCGACGTGGGCAGGAATCCAACGTATTTAAGCTTGTACACCAGCTTTGTTTATTTTGAGGAATCTAAACTTATTTTGCTGTACAAGAGAATTTTTTCCTTTGACGAAAGTGCCAAAGGCCTTCAATAACTCTTCCTGAGTCACTGAAACTAAGAAATTTCTGTAGTGGATGTTATTAAAGATATCTGCTGTGAAAATAGAAGCATTATTTGATAAAAACTATTTTTTTCTATTTGAAATGGCAGCTAATTCCATACTTATTAGAGATTTGGAATCATCAGTATAAATTGCATGGTGTGGACCTTTGGGCCTTGCATGTGTGCGTTGTTTCTGATGTTCAGTGTATCCATACTTTCTGGACAGATAGCCTAATATAAGTTCTGACTTTTAAGGTAGTCCAAGGAGGAGGCAGATCCAGTTCTGGAGGAAATATGATCCTCATATTCATTAAGATGATTTGCTCTAATTGGGAGCATGGAGGATGATTATTTATGACAATATCAATACCTTTCTGTTAGACAGTGTCCCTAGTAGAAGAATGACTTGTTTGTATTTTTATTGCATCTTGCAGTTACTAGGTCAGAGTGTAAAGACAGGGTTCACCACTTAAGTTTGCAGTGATGCATTTGGAGATGATTTAAAAGCACCATTGCAGATTCTTAGACTTTCACTATGAACAGATGCAAGGAATATCACTAATATTTTCAGGTTGCACATAAAAAAAAAAAAAGTTTGCCACTTTTCAAAGCAGATTATATTAGCATCTTAGGGTAAGGTACATATTGCTCCGGGTTAATGGTGTGAATAACTCTTTATCAATGCAAACTTTTGTGAGGCTGCTCAAGGAAAATAATTGTTACCACTCAAACATATTTATCAATTTAAAAACAAGTTTTTAGGCCTTGTAACATTTACTGTTTTTACATCTTACTGATGTGAATGAAGTTGAATTTTAAATGAAATTATAGTGACTGGTAACCATTTTAAGATTTTAGTTGTACTTCTCAGCCTATACATTTGGAGTAGTGATCTCATTTTTAGAATTGTTGGGGGGGGATGTTGCCATTAGTAGGTGCACTGCAGATACTAAAGAGTGCAGCGCCCCTTCAGCCCCTTGCTGGATTCACTTTATAGATTCTTACCTCCAATTGCTTTTCCTTTCTTCAGTATTACCCTCTAACATCTCATAACTTCATGCAATTGTGGGGTTTTCTCACAGTTCCATCTTTGGAGCATTGCACTTCATCATTATTCTCTTTATATCAAGCTATCCAACCACTCCAACTCCCTCCTCACTGTCTAGAACTTTAAATGGCTGACAGTGGCCTAGGTCTTGCCTTGACCCTCTAGATTTCATAAATCATTATGTAGTCTTTTACAATTTTTATAAGCTAAATTTTGCTCATACGTTTGTTTTCTATGTATTTTGTCTGCTTATGTGTTTTTTGCCTTTGGTGATGACGTACTATCAGGTGGTCTTTTATTGGTGATGACGTACTATCAGGTGGTCTTTTATATAAATATTAATTTCATATGACAGCTTCAGTTTGTTGTCAACTTTTAAATAAAGGACATTGGAGACTTCAAAATTTTATTATGCTGCTTTCTTTGGATTTCTGTTGCTAATTTGTGACGTGATATGCCATCATATCTCTAGAAAATTGTTCATTTCTTTAAGAACTGCTCAAAGTATTTCTCCAAATTCAGTTATACTTTTGTTTCGGTAATGCCCATGCCTATCATGCATTACAGTAACTTAATTCTGTGTTCTATATACCGAGTATAGTAAATGTAATTTATTTAAATCTTGTATGGCGATTGTGTTATCATCTGCTGTGGATGCACTTGCAATTTCAGTCTTGCATGGTGGCTGATCTTCAGTTGGATGCATTTGCAGTCTCTGTGACAAAAGGATCAAGAGAGATTGATGCAAGACTTGTAACTTTTCTCAGCCATGTCAGAAACACTCAAATTCTACAGTTGAAGAGGCACATCTACCAATGTTGACCTGTTTCATGTTCCCGATCACACATGATAATTCTAAGTTGTCAGTGAGTTATTAATTTTCATAGAATGGACAAATGAAGCAGAAAAGTAGACACCTCAAAGTAATTTGGCCAGAGCAAAAACAGTAATTACACTGAAATTGAATTGAGGTAATACAACAGAAGACTAGTTTTTCAGTGTTCACAGGTGTTCTTTTCACTGGCTCCATATAAAACAAAGTATAGCGTTCTGGACACATAAGAGGGTTAATGAAATGCACTGCTTCTAGAATCATTCTTTACTGTGTAAGTTGCTTACACACCACAAGAAGTGAGTAATCGCTCGATGGCAATGATGAACCCAACTTAGACTTTGTCAATATTACACTTCATGCATGCAACACCAGTCACAGGAAGTTCAAAATTACCAAATGCCAGAGCGCTGACACACTCTTCATGGTTGAATGGACACAAAAAGCTGAGCTGTGAAAGATGGTGATAGGCATCATGATTTCATCTTTTGCAGATGAGACATGGATGATGATGTATACACCATTAGCTACCACCAATGACACAGGAGTAGTCTCATCACACTACACTACAAATGGAACAGCAAAGAATAAACCATTTCTTGGGGGAGAAATCTCTATTGGAGATTACACATCTTCATGTTCAGTCAAGACCTTGTTTCCCTATTAGCTGATTTACATAAAAAAGTACAAAAACAACTTTTCCAAGATTAAAATACAAATCATTAATCTAGTAGTAGGTATTTATAAAAGATACCCTAATGATATGAACAAAAAGATGAAAAAACTTTGAACAAAACATGATACAGAAAATAAAAAAACAAGGTCCTAAATCAGCATATTTGATTAAATAAAAAAAAAAATTTAAGTTATTAAAATACAATAATCACTAGAGCCTACACTGTGTGACTGAAACCAGCAGCCTCAACAAATAACGATTAAGCATGTAGATGCCTTAGGGTCAAAACTGGACTCAAATCATTGTTTTATATGATGTTCACATCAAGCAAAATATTCAATGAAATGAATATCAGCACTTTCCAAGTGTGTAAAAAAGAAGGATAATGAAGGTTATGAAAAAAATAAATGCTTTCATTTAAATAATTTAAAATGGCTTCACTAGAAATATAAGACCTATCTATGTAATGACTTATTATATGGGAAAATTAGCAAATATCTCGGCCCAACATATTTAGCAGAATATAAGGTACAAGCATTAAAAGAATAAATGCCATACTATATGTTTGTACTATAATCTCACATTAATATTAATCCTTTTTCTGTAACTGTAATAGAACACCAAAAATGCATTATGTTGCTTAGCACACCCTATGAAAGTAAACAAAGGGGAACACCATTACTGTACACCTATGACTTGTCATAACCACCACTTGTTGCACTAACATGTTTTTACATCAGTAAAGGCAGTAAATCCTTGCCTATGGAGTGACAGACTGATTTGGGAAAAGCATCATCATCAAAAATTCAGAGCCCTACTGGTATAAAACCACAACCTGAGTCCAGCAATGACCAAATGCTTACCCGAGATTCTTGAGTTGTATTAGTATTTGTTTCCTAAAAACAATGCACAGTACCAAATTTACAAGGACAAAAACAATTACTGTATAATTTTCGAGACAAATGGACCTGAACAACTGCCTAAAAAGCCTATGCTGCCTAAACTTGAATCTATTGCAAGATACTGATACATAAAGAAATGTCATAGAAGACTAAACAGCCATACTCGTCAACAACCTAAATGTCAACACATCATCAAGTAACATTCTTAGTCCAGACAGATCAACAACAGTTGACCTTCATTAAATTTTAAAACTAACTTGGCAGCACAGTTCCCCACAACATTTCTGGACATGAACTTTTTATTTTTTACAACTAAGAAAAGTTAATATTCATAATATTGATTTATGAATGATGAAAATGTATATGCAGACAACTCTTTAGACTACAGAAACTGATATTGTAGGCTCAAAACATGACACCTAAGATCTAATAATAATAATAATATAAATTAACTGACTATTTGTGACCACCATCTATTCATGGTGAATATATATATTTAATACATGTATAGTAAACAAGAAGACACAGGCATATAAGATATTGTGTAGACAGTTCGTATGAGTTTCTACTTCCTCCCTTTCCTGTAAGGCAGTTAGAACAAAAACATTCCTTAGCCATCTTAAAACCTAAATTATCACTGACAGATTAGCCAATGAAAACAACTTTGTAAGACACAGTCAACATCAAGAAGTAAAAAAAATGAAAAAAGAAAGAAAACAAAAGAAAAAAGAATTCTTTAACCTTTAACAAGGCACTATTGATCTATATTGCATTCTAATACACAGTATAGTATCTAATAAATTTCTACATGCATATGCAGATTCATGGTATTTTTTCAATGAATATCTTACACTATGATCAGAAAAACACAGAAAGGAAATACTAATGGTCATTAATTTGGCAGTGGTTTTAACTATAGGATTGTTTCTGTTTTAACTCTTCTTACCTAATTTTGGGAGTATTTATCAAAAAATCACATGCACATAAAGTCTGGCATGACACACACACATATACCCATGAAATTAAGTACAGTACAGTTAAACAAATGAAGTAAAGTGGCAAGTAAGAAATGGGCATTGATTAGTGATGCAAACCAAATGCAAAATAACACCACATAAAAGTAATGAAAAGTTAGAACAGCGATTACATATACAATATAAATAATATACAACTAAATCTGTAATAACGGATAAAAAGAAATGATACCAATGATAAACTTTTCAAGATGAAAGTATAGTACTGACAAAACATACAATTATGGGACCAGCCAGATATCCTCGGTGAAAAGAGGACGACTAACTGGATAAAGGGACTTTCAGCTATTTACAAGCATTACAGAGTCACAGTGTTTTAGCACCAGCAATGAAACTATGAAAGGATGAAGTGCTAAATAAATAACAATAAGTACAACAACCTATCACAAAAAATCTATTGAGACGTCAAAGCTTTGGCTCATCCACGAAAGGCAACAACAACAATAACAGAAATGGAAGATGATAATTAATTGTTATGGAAGCAGCTCAACCTTCATCTCTATTTCCACTATAATTATAGGTAGTATAAAGCTGACAAAATTTATAAGGATAGAACAATGACATTACTGCTCAAGGTAGACACAGATTACAACCACTCCACAATGTAATACAAAAAATTTATTATAAACACATCAAGCTAATAATATCATCGTCCTGGAGGAGCAGGGAAATCATATATTCAGGTACTGTAATGATGTGTGTTTAGCACACAAAATAAAATCATTGTAAGGACCAATCACTATAAAATAACCACAGCAGTAATTATAAAATATGAACACTGAAATGAATCTAAATAAAAAGTGTTTGTATTTTTAATTATTGACTTAGATATACCTTGAATTTTGTAAAGCTCTTAAAAAGATGCACAATCTAATAAGTAGATAATACCCAAAAATTGCTGTACACCAATGAATAAAAACATCTCACAACACATAATCTTTGGCACACACACACACACTTCACAATGCAGTGAAACTTTAAGGAAGTGAAATGCACTGTACTTCAACTATGACAATTTCACAGAAGCAGGTGGTCTTCTGAATGATTATATTACGCAGCTGAAATGAAAACCTTTTGTGCCCATCAGAATAAACAAGACTTGCTATAATGAGTAAAGCTATTCTAAATCATAATGTACATAACTAGGTGAAACTGCATATGAAATTTGAGAAGCCATGTGATGAAGTGTTTATCAAACCACTAATAAATAGATTAATAAGGAAAGTTTGAGATCTTTGGTTTTTGCTTTCAATGCATACTCCTAACTATAAAAGATCCCATGAAGTAAAGAAATCCCTGATGAGATTGTCAAATTGAACATAAAACCTTGCTGCAGTAGGCAGTCAAACCTCATACAGTATATACTCTTTGAGTTCTAGTTCATCAAAATGACATGGCAATGGATTGCGTACGAATATTCAGTCTAACTACTACAAGCAATACAATGGAAATTTCCCAATTTACAATTACCAGGCCATAGTCCACTTATTCATTTGTGCAAAGCCTTAAAATTCTGATGGACTACAAAGGAAAAATTACAAAGTGAAGCTGGTACAGAAATATGGATGTTAAATTTGATTGCTTGGCAATAGGTCTGGAGTGAAAATCCAATTCATGGTATGATCGATGCTAATTCAGAAATGCTTACGATATTTCTGTAAGTACAACGTAAAACAGTATAACTTCTCAATTAAGCTACATCATCTATGAAAGTGAATATTCTTAAGTATATTCTCACTAAAAGAAAATATACGAAGTGGAACAACTTGAATTGCTGTCACTGGTATGTCATTTGTTTAATATCTCAAATTCATATTTAAGACTTTTTTTTTACATATACCATTAATTCAATGTAATTTTTATCTCAATTTCATCATTTAAAGGAACTAGCGTTACATTGAAAAAGAACATTCACCTGTGAAATGTGACCACTAAGTAAAAGTATCAACACTACTAGGATATTTATACTGTACAGGCATATACCATGGATACTGAATAAAAAAATTCACTTTAACATTAATAACTGGAAGTGTTTTTATTTGCCCCCTTTGGCATATAGCCCACAACCTATTTCCATGCTCAAGATCCTACCATGTTTTAGTTGCTGAAACTCAGAACTCAAGGTAGATGAATGTCTTAATTGTTCATGAGGTACTTATACAGTTTCAAAGATAGAAATGTACATTAATATGCAGCAGATGCATCTGTAAAGAATAAATACACCTTGAGATCATTAAAAACAATAAGCATGAGAAATACATGTGATTTATTCTAGATTAAGCACCAATTTAGTATTAAATTTTCACGTAACTCACATGAAATGTGGCTCCAAAACTTTTGGGCTGGATTAGCAAAGAATTGTAGAGGCTTACTACACATTCCAGTGAGTTCTATGTTTCTGTATCTTCTAACAGTATATTCACAATAAAAGGAACAATAAATTTGATCAATGTCTACAAACCCTGACGCTTTCCATTGTAAAAAAAAAAAAAAGTATATATGACTTCAAGTATGAAGAAGCCTCATAATTTTATCTGTTCATTTAGCTCCAGCAACTCTGTTGTCCAGTAATGGCCATGTAAGTCATTGACTGAAAATTCAAATTCCATGTGTAACATAAAAAAAGTTACTGATGTTTCTTGACTGAAATGGGGTTTAGGTGCTTCAATATTAACAGCATGTATAATATATACCTATATTCTCTGCATATGTTTCCTTAAATGCTTCACTGAACTCTAATATTCATGATGATCACACTTGAGATAAATGACCAACATTCATAACTGAAATATTTCTTCATAAATATTCACATTCAAAAATGAGCAGCAACATAAGTTTCGGCAACAGTATAAGTCATTTCTAAAATCATAGCTTTCAATGTATTACATCTACATACACAAATTACTTAAAAAAATTCAAAAGTAAAGTATTTAAATTTTAACTTTGAGCTACCATCAACGGACCTAACAAAATTTTCATCAAAATGACAAAAAATAATCAACACAATCAAATAAGTCTCGATTTGAGATTGAAAATATCTTAGACAGGGATATAACAAAAAGCTCATAATCTGTACAAAATCGAACGTGCACACACACACATACACACAAAACACTCAATACTTCAATCACATTGTTTCTGATGTAGTTGTGTGAGCCACAAAACACTAAGAAGTGTGTAGACAAGTTATTGCAAAATAGAAAATGCAATCTGATGGGCATTCTCTGTGAAAAATGTTACCTATATTCAAATTTCAAAGCAATTCAACAAGCATTTGAACTTCTACATAGACTTGAAATCACTGGACCTTTTCACAGGAGAATGAGATCTAAAGATCTACAATTAAAAAAAAATCCTGGTGTGATGAGAGGAAACTGACCAATTATTCAGCACACAAGTGAGTGCAATGATCTACCAGCTACAAGTACAATAAACATAACTTACTGTAACATGTACCGAACACATCTTCGTTTATAAAGCTTATTCAATCCTGCCTGTCACACAAACACAGGAACTTTGGCAGCATACTGCAAATTCTTCATATTTCAATACTGATCTCAGGGCAATGACCTAGCTACAGTAAATAACTTCTCAACTGCAACTGATGTCACAAACCCTACCCCCTCCCTTTTTGCACATCTGACTTTACCAGATTATTTTTATCACTTAAAGTAATATAAATAAAAAATATATATATACAAAATCACCTCATGCAAATGGTAAAAATGGAATAACTTATTTCTCTCTAACCATGAATGTTTTTTTTGGAATTACAAATAAATGATAAAACTTTTGAAAACTAACTACAAATACCATTTCTGTCCATTGCTTGGTAAAAGATGTTGAGTGTAACAGCTTGAAAACTAGTAAATACAACTTTGAAAATGTTATACCTTTATCAAAATACCCTAACCTTCAATAATTCCACATGTAAGCCTTAATCTACAGTATCAAGGAGAGTACCCTATACCTTCCTAATAGGGTTCTACGATACAGTACGTTAATAATGTCACAGCCAACAGCTACCAAAGAAGTCAACATGTAGTGTTGCCTTATTGAGATGGTCCACTTAGCTGTCTATGGCGACAATAACTATCAAATGCTAATTTGCCACTTCAATATAATAGCTGTAGCTAGTGAAAAGAACTGACAATAATGATAATAATAAAAATGCCTTTAGTGATTTAGGCAGTTTGGTCATTCTAATAACAACCTGAGCAACAGCATAAAATCACATCTGTGGCAGCTGGCATTCAAATCCATGCAGCTGTTATCAAAATTGAAACAGCTGGTATTCAAATCCAAACTCCACTGACTATAACTTCTCACAATTTGTCTGCATAATTTTCAATGATATTCTATAAGGCAGTATTTCAAACTTCAGTGATCTGTTCGTGAGGGTCTAAGGGTCGACTTTCAGGACTTGAGGGGGAATCTGAGGAATGCTGACTTTCTGAAATTCCCTCGCTGCCTCCTCCACTTACATCTCCAGGAGGTGGAGGGGGAGCACATTCTACAGTTACTACACTTTCAATACTGCCACTTCCTGTGTCCTGACTACCTGATCCACTACTACTACTCTGGCTACCAGTACTGCTACTAATTATAGCACTAACTGCTATAGGTGAAGGTGGCACCACTTGACTTGGCTCACTAACTGGGGGTGGTGGGATGGGGTCAGGAGATTCTGACTTCTCAGTCTCATCAGCCATTGGATTAACAGTAACAGTTATACCACCTGCAGTGAAGCCAAGCTCATACCCAGAGGAAACCGAATTATCCAATTCCTCATCAGAATCTTGTTCAGCTTCTGGTTCATCAGAAGGTGGCGGTGGGGGTGGTAAATCATCTACAACTGAGGCTACCTCCATCTGGTTCCCTTCATTGTCTTGAGGTGACTCTGAATCTTTTTCAGAACTGCCATGGGCACTGCCAAGTTGAACAGCTGTACTTCCTGAAGAAGATGAGCCCATGTTGGCTAAAGTCAGCATATCATCCAATCCTTCCACATCTGCTGGAGGAACTAAAGGTGGAGGGGTGTCCTCAGGAAGAGTATTTACTAGAGGTGCAATTTCAGGTAATGGTGGTGGTAGGTCATTAGGGAAAGTTGTATCATCTACTTCCATTGGTGGTGGTGGTGGGGGTAACTCTCCACAAAGTGAGACATGAGATTCCCCTTCATCAGCTGCACTTTCGTTGATTGCAGATGGCTCTACAGGAGGAATACCATTATCAGTAACATAAAGTGGATTTACTGTTTCTGTTGGCTGAGTGTGTGTTTCAGGCAAAGGCAATGGAGGTTCACTACCAAAATGATCAACAGTTGCAGGAGAGGATGGCCTCTCTGGACTCTGTGATGGAGGTGGAGAGGGTAAGTTCTCTCTAACTGCACATTCATCTATAGACGCAGAGATTGGATGAGATTCATCTTGAATAGGTAGAGGAGGTGGTAAAGAGGGATTCTCTTGGAAGGAGGAAGACTGCTCCTCCATCTCTTTAGAATCAGGTGCTGGAGGTAATGGCTGTGAAAATGTCTCTATGGTTTCTGTGGACTCCTGTAATTCTTCAAGCAAGGATTTTCCTACAGGTTGCTCTTCAATGACTGGACTGCTGTCTAGGGGTGAGGAGGGCATTTTATCTGGACTTCCTGTTGTACCTGATGATGTTTCATCAAGGCTATCTCTATCTTTGGACACAGTTTCTTTGTCTTCAACATCAGAGACAACTTTTTCAGTGGTTTCCTTATCGTCACTTGCAACTACAGGTGGGATCTCTTTTTCTGGGCTATCTGCAATGATTGATGAATCTTGATCTATAGAAGGATCCTTTTCCAATGTAACTAGGATGGTAGGAGATTCTTTTTCAAATAATTTCATGGAAGGAGGGGATCCCTTTTCAGGTAATACAAATACACTCTCTGGGGCTTTTTCAGGGGAAGAATCCTCCTTGACACTTTTTCCTTGTACAGAATCCTTCATAAGACTATCATCATCTGGAAGTGGTGGTGAAGGTGACTTCCTCTGCATATCTGGTGGAATACCAAAAGGTACCTCCTCTTTTTCTGGACTCATTTCAGACATAGAATCGGGACTCTTTGTTAGACATGGAGATTCACTCTCAGGACTTCTATCCAAGGTTGGTGATCCTTTCTCCTCTGCTTTCACCAGAGCTGGAGGGCTCTTCTCTGGGCTTTTTACTTCTGGTACTTCGGGGGGTAATACTTTCTCTGGACTTGTAACTGGACTCTCTTTCAAAGGAGGAGATGGACTCTTTACAGGAGAAGGAGTTTTAATACGAGTAGTCACCGATATATTCTGGTTTTCATTTCGAGTTTCAATTGTTACTAATTCACCTTTTGGTTCTAAAGGAGGAAGATTATCTAGGTCACTCTCTAACAGACCAGTTGCCCCAGTATCTTTATCTGCATCTGGGCTTTCTTTGCTTGGTGATTTCTTGTCAGGACTTTTACTTCCCTTTCGTACTACACTTGCATAAACAGGAGCCTGCTGAGCTTCAGACTTCTCAGTCTTATCAATCTTTTCATATGGAGGATATTTTTCTGGTATGTCATAATCACGAACAGATTCATAAGTACTTTCAGTTTCAACTTTTTTAACAACTTCATAACCTGGTTCAGCATCTCCGTCACTTGAGCGCCGACTGGTAAATTTTAATTGCTCGTAGTTTGGATCATGTTCCGAGGTAGTTCTTATATGATGGACTGTGCTCTTTAGCTCTTCATAACCAGGATCCCCAAACTCACTTGTAGACTTTCCTTTTACTGTTTCATAACCTGGGTCAGCAGCTTCTGTCTGATGCGCAACTGTCTCATACCCTGGTTCATCATCTTCTTGGGTTGTCTTACTAGCAACTGTCTCATATCCAGGCTCAGATGCTGTCTGCTTGGCTTCTCCAGTTACAGTTTCATAACCAGGCTCATATTCCCGATGTTTCAATGTTTCATATCCTGGTTCTGATTCTATATCAGAAGTAGGTTTCACTGTTTCGTAACCTGGATAGTTTTCTTCAGGGCGTTCTACACTTGCATAGGGTGGTTCAGAATTTTTTACAGTTTCATATCCGGGGTCAGAACCTCCCGAATAAAAATTACCAGGATGCTGAGGTATTGTTTCATAGTTTGGATTTGGCTTTGGTAGAGGTTGTGATTGTTGTGAAGTTCCACTCCAAATGCTTGCTGTTTCATATGATTTTGCTCTGCTAATGGACTTCGATGTATCATTACTTCTTGTCTCTATGAGACTATGTGTCATTGCTCCAAGATCCACAGACTGACGTGGAGTTGTAGGGGGTGTGGAGTGATGAGAACCCCATCGACCACCTCCTATATCAACAGATCCTCTTCGTGAAGAGTTCTCACTTCCATTGTCACTTTCACCTCCACCAGAGCTATTACCACGACTATGCCCAGGTCGTTGCTTTTTCATGACCTGGAAAATAATTAATAAGAAGGTTAGTTGTTTCAAGGACCATGTCAAACATCTAAAGGCAGTTCCATATGATTGTACTGTATGTTAATGGTTAATCTGTTATATGTTTACATCAAATATTTTAAATGGCACATCTGACAAAAAACTGTAGGAATGTCAATAATGCACCAAACATATTGCAACAAGCAACTGTCATTAAAATAAAATGTGCAATTGATAATGCCTGAACAACTATTCAAGTAGTATAGTTTTCACAGTGACAGCTTCACAGAACTGTACAAGTATGAAAAAGGTAAAATACATGTTTCTCAAAAGTAAAACTTAAATGCATGTGTCTAATCTGACAGACAATTATAATAAAGAAATAAGATAAAAGTACATCACAACCTAATACAACAGGTTGATTAATTTGGAGGCTCTACTAGAAACACAAATGGCACTTACCAACTGCAAGGATTTGGGAGAGACCCTTGGAGTTACTTAGCAGAACATTTGATACAAAATTGGTTTTCTAGTAAGAGAATTTTAGCAACTTTTGATTTCATATAAAAACTTTTGGCAGCATGGGTATGAGACTAATAATCTCATCCCAAAAAACAATATTTACAAACAGACCTTGGGACTGTGGTTTATGAAAACTGGGTCACATTCCACCAGAGACATACACAGAATGAGTGACACTTACAATGTGGATTAAAATCTCTGTACAGTATTGTGGCAGTTCTTTCATTTCAAGCATTAAAAGTACTATCGATTGCAATGTGAAAATGAATTTTTATACTGGTCAAGCAACGCTAAAGGTATTTGTTGTTTTCATGTTTCTGGATTTATTACAATTAAAATCTATCAATGCTAGTCTACTGATTCTTTCAAATATTTTGGTTCTTATATTCTTTACTATTTACTTTTAACAATTTTAATACTGTTCAGCACTACAGTGATATTTATAGTTTTCATGTTTCTGAATTTAATACAATTAATCTACCAAAACAGAAATAATCTTTCAAATATGTTGATGCATTTACTCCTTAATATTTATTTTCTCTATGAAATGCAAGCACATATATCTATCATTCTAAAGCACAGTAATATATTTTCAGATATCTATCATTTTAAAGCACAGTAATATATTTTCAGACTTCCCTTGGTCTTGTTTACACTGTAGTTTGTTCAGAATTATAGACATTCAAGTTATGCACTCCATAATAATCCTTTCCTGTCTAATTTATTTGTTAAAAGCTCAAGTAAGGTAAAACACAGATAAAACTCCCAGTAAAGTCAATTAAATATAACAAGAAACTAAATTATAAACCCATAAGCAATCCTCACTACTTCCTGTAGTGCATTTTTGTTAAACTTCCCTTCTAATTGTATACACACAACCTAGGACGGATTGAATTATAAGCCTTTTAGAATATATATCCATCTTTTTCTGCTTTTTAACCTTGTTTCTCCAATTTTTAACACTAAGTGTTTTTAAATACACTTGCAAATAGGGCCGGATAACCCGATGCCCTTAGCTAATCCAAGTCTGTTAAAATAAACTAAAAGGGAGTAAGGGAGCTAATGAATGAGAGCTAACCATAAAGGAAGTAACAGACCTTTCTGCCTCTTAAAAACTGGAAGGTTACAAATCATGTTATGGCAGCAGGAAGAGAAATGTTCCAAACCTTGGTGCAGGCTGTCTCAGAGGATGAGGGACCTCCTTGAGCTCAACAAGGACTGGTTAAAACAGTACCTATAGTGAATGTATGGGTGGGGTTACTGGTCATAGGAATTGTCTACTGTGTCAACCCTGTCATGAAGGGAGACAAAAGATGAAGAAATATCCCAAAATGGAACAAGTAAGCCCAACATAACATAACTGAGACACATGAGAGACCTACAGCTCCGAAACAACAAATCTATTTTGTTAAAAGTGTGTTTAGCCATTTTAAGTATATATGTGATCTCTTTTAAGAAAAGTTTTAAGAGAGTGTAATATTAGTGTTACATTTTATTTGAAAATTTCAGAATATGGGTATACTAATTTTAGTCCTAATACTCTAATAATGCTAATTTGTATTTACATTTCAGTGAATCAGTGTGGGCAGATTAAGATAGTCATACCTTTTAATTTATCAATGATCTATCATTAAATAATGGGGATACATTAGTTTATGTCAATTCTGTCAATCCAAGACTTCTTTAGATCTCAAGTACTAATAATGACCAACATAAAGCAAGCTCATTTTAACAACACAATTGTTAATAAACAAAATTAATTGCAACTAACGAAAGTTTAACTGGAATGGAAGGAATTCCAGCTTTTTCCACTGTAAATTTCAAACTGGTGTGCCTTATGGAGTGATATACTCATAATTCTGAAGCTTTGCCACAACTATACTTATAGGATAGGTAGGGAATATATGTAACAATTAGTTTTTATTAACAAACAGCTTCATATGGTTTTTCCACTTGATTATGAAGTTTGTAAATAAATTTGAAAATAGGATTACTGTATTTACATTATTTAGGTATTTCCACTGGAAAACCAAGCAACTTTTCTAGACTCACAGGGTTCACCCAAAGTATGTCAATTAGATCTGTGGGGTCAGGAGCATAATCACACATCACTGCTGCAGCAAAAACATGTCTTTTTTTCATGTTTTTTCATTATAGTTATTTATTCATTATAGTTTATTATTATTTATATTAATATACTGTTAATAACAGGTTTTGACGTAGGAAACCTATTTTTGCAGTCGCTGTTTAGTCCTCAAGAGAAAAGGTTTCTCCATGGTCTAACAGAGCTCCATGGTGACCAAACTACTAATAAAGAATTCCCTCTAGTTGGTCTTTTGGCCAGTATTGTGTCGAATGATTAACATTATAACATGATAGAGTATATAATGACTCAAAGATAAGAGGGCACTCTTCCCTTTATCTTCAGCAAAAGCTGAACCCAGTTTTTTCCAACGCAAAAGAACCGCAAGAAAGAGAAATGACTATTGCGTGATCTGCCCTTGTTTACAACCGGTCATTAAAAGACCAAGGAGCCATTACTTTCTGTTGGTCAAATGCAGGTTGATCCTGCCCAAATCCCATCTTTGGCTGGAAGTGAGGTTTTGAGGACTCACAGCGATCGTTGTGGCCAGGTTTCTTTCACGCCAAAACCTGTTTTTGACACATAGTCAATGTTTCATCCCCAAGGAGCTTTACAAAGAAACAGACAGGCATAAAAAGGCCAGGCTCACAACTTAACACCCCAAAGGAAATACATTTCCGGTCCAATAATAAGCCACAGATTTCACGTCCCATTCTTATTCACATTTTCAGGTTTTGATACCAAGGAACAAGAAACTAGCGCAAACGAATCTGTTGTTTCTAGAGATGAGGTTCAATATGGCTTTACCTAAGCACGCTGGTCATGGTAGTACTGTCGCCTCTCCCAGCGGAAGAGTTATACTCACTGGGTCAATATGACCCTGGTTTTCTGCTGCAGCATCTAGGGTTAAGACTAATTATGCCACCTGCCGACAGCACATGTAGTCAAATCCTGTTCGAGATGGCAATAATTTAACCAGATGATCCCAGACGGGGCACTTCTAAAGAGACACTTGAAGAAGTGTCAAAGACGCACACTTTAACATCATGTGATCGTGGCGGAAAGAGTGTGTGATTTCCTTTAATGAGAAACACTACAATCATTTTATCTTGTGTAGGGAGAGTGGTTAGTTTGTGCCAGTGTAGGAAAACAGCACCTTCTGGGGCAAAGTTGTCGTGACTTCTAGGTGACCAAGGTGCTTGAACCAGGCATAATGTCTTATTCGTTAGTCTGAATTTTCATAAGAATGGATTTAGTTTTTTGTACATCCATAATCTGGCTATAATGATGGGCCAGGGACAATAATAATTGATGGTCAGGTATTTCGTGCATGATGCATCGCCCTCATCTAAGCAGGTTTCCAGTTCACTAATAATGTATGAGCTCCTGATGCTAATGCAATCAAGATCACCTTGTAGTCTGTGCTAGGTTGTATTGGGTCCACTGAACTGAGGGGCGATAGCTTCAGCACCTTGTTCAGGACCAAGTAATTGGAAGCTCTTTAGAGGGCCTTTTGTAGAGCAAAAGACTGCAGAAGGAAGTGACAACTCTATATCTGGAGTCAATCCCGAATCCATAAAGCAGGGTTCTGTTATCGCAGCCTTGTATGCCATGACTGTTGTAACCACAAGGCATCTGTCTTAAAAGGGTATATAAGAAAAATAAAGTTTCTATAGAAATCCAATCAATTCTCAGTATGGATATAATTCAACCATCTTCCACACTGACTGGTAATGCTACTGATGTCTGTAACTTTTGCAACTAGTACCTAGCAATGTTGAGTGAGTAATTATCAGTGATAGATATTAAAAAAAGAAAAAATCTATACATGGCTGGGTCTTGGCTTAGAAATTAGATTCTTCTCTCTACTGTCTGGGATAGAATATGACTGTAGTGGAATTATTAATCTTTTTGTCTGTTGTTGAGGTAATAGGGAAACCAATGCGTGTTTGGCTAATTCAGCTGCCATACACTATTCCTAAGTAAAGGTTAGAAGTTTGCTCAAAACCTGAACGGGCTACTGAGGAAATTATCGCCCTGTTCCAGTCTTAAGGAAGGCATCTCTGGTTGTTGCTTGACTGTCCAGGTTTGGAGACACATATATTAGAGTTTGTGATTCTAGAGTAAGGTATAGCCCACTCTCCGTTATGGAAGTATATGGGCTATTGTTTAGCAAGAGTGGCTAGTCCAACATCCACACTGTTGAGACTGTTGTTTTCCTTGACAGAGAGTCTGCTATTACAATGAGATCCCCTGTGAGGTGAACTGCAGACATGTGCCACTTCCTTGCTTGCGCCAATGTTCTCTCTCTTCTGGAGGTTTGAGTTTTTTGAGAGACAAAAAGACAGCCATCAGCTCCAGGAAACCGATATAACAATTCCTGAGTAGCTGATCACACCTCCCTTGCCACCTGACACCCCAATGTCCCCTCCCCAACTGTCAACGAGGTATCTGTGAGTTTGAGCTACTCATATACAGAGTTGGAGGAGCTAGGTTGGACCTGCTTCACCAAAGATTCCTTCCAAATCTAAGGCTGAAGTAAATCCTCAACTCTTTTAATCCTTGGTGAGGCCTGTTCTCGTGATCTTTTTTCTTTGCATGTGAGAAGCTGTGAACCTGGTTCACATTTTAGTTGCAATCTATGTATTGGATCTATTACCGACAAAAACTGCAGCAGGCCCATCATACATTCTGATTGCCATCTGAAAACTGGCTAAAAGCGAACCTTTGAGGACTTGCTTATTCTTGTTTTGAGTATGATAGGGAGAGGCAACAGACCGTGAAGAGTATTTCCATCACAACTCCAGCCACTGAAAGTGTCTGCTGGGTGAGGCAGGATGTTTTCAAATTTATATTAAAACCTTTTTGACTGCACTGTGTCTGTTGACCATTGTTTCCTAAGTTTTCAAGCACTCTTTTCTAGGGGCCCTCCAGATCTTTTGTTTGAGTTCTCCTAACAAATACCATTGTTAGTTTGAAACTTAGCAATGCTTAGCCCAAAGGACATGACTTTGACTGTAATGCATTCCTTTCCTATTTGGAACCTTAGGAAGGGGCGGAAGGAACGTTATAGGATGTGCCAGTGTACTTTCAGATCCAAAGAAACTGTCCGAAACCTTTGAAATGATTCAATGTACTTAGGCAAATGCAATTATCCAAAACTTTTGCAAACAATGTGCTTTGTTCAATGCTGACGCAGCTGAGGATCACTCTTTTGGATGAGTCCCTTGATGAGGACACTTAAAGAGACATGCACTGTGGGGAGTATACAAGAAGTTTCTCTATAGGCCCTATTAACAGGACCTTTCTGCAAAGATATAAATAACACTGTCCTCTCAGGAATTCCCACTACGTGATGTCATCGATGCTGACCCCAATCCAATAGAACACCTCTCTCTGGTATCTGCCTCCTGCTCTGCCTTCTCACCTTTGATAGAGATTCCAGGTGCGTTGTTTTTCCTTTTTCCCCTGAAATAGTTTTTGGACCTTGTGAAAAGGACACAGAAGTTGTTGCTGTCCTTTGCAGGAATTGTCCTTCTGACCACTCCACTGTTTTTTGAGGAAAATTTTGGGGTGACTGAAGGCTTACATTTTTGATCAAAGTGAGCCTTTTTGGGGTTGGGTAAAGGAAATTTTAGGTTCTTTTGTTTCCTGAATTCCCCTTTTCCAGGAAGAGCATACACTTGTACAATTTCTGTTGAAGGCATGCTCACAAAGCTGAGCCACAACAGACTCCTCAAACATCCCAGAAGGGTTAGAAATGTGTCAGATGCAACATTGGAGAGTGATTTGATGGAGCTCTCCAATGCTTCCATTCCCACCAAGGCGCCATTCTAGGAAGTCAGCACTGCTTTCCATCAAGCCTGTAAGACTTTGGCTCAATAACAAAAATTATCCTGGTGTTCTAAAGCCTTAAGATGGCAAATTTCCAAGCAAGGTGGTGGAGGTTATAATGTTGGAGGAATCGAGCTTCCAGATAAAATTCTGACTAGTTACTTATGAGCAACTTGGGTCTTATTCAAAAGGAAATAGAGATCCACTCTTCACTTGACCTGGTAAAGGGTGATTTTCTAGTTTTTTAATACTATGGGTACAGCAAGAAAACCATTTCTGTTAAAGGTTTCTCCAAGTCCGTGAGGGATTATACCAGGTACCATTCTGCATTAAGGAATGCTGCCGCTGGTAAATTTACATTTGGTAACTTCGCATCATATTTTTTCTCTCATTAATTACCCACGGTAATTTGGAGTAGTGCATTGAGGTGCCTCGCCATGATTATCAGTATCATCAGGTGAGGATTGGAGCCCCTATTATGCTTTGATCTGAAGTTTTTCTATTCTCCCAAACTGACCCATTGTTGCTTCTAGTCAGAATCGCACCAACCCGCTGGGTGGTACCACTACACTACCGGTTACAGGATGTAGTACTTTTGCACTTTAGCGCGCTCATGACTGACTGACTTTGCTTTCAGAAACCGCGCTCATGTCCCTATATTGCCGTCGGTGGCAAGGGCATCTCGATGGTACCCAATTTCCCACGGAACTGACCAAATGGCGCGAAATGTGTAATCCCTTGGGAACTTGCTGTGAATATATATCCCTTTTGGGGAGCTTCATTAAAACTGTGTGTCCCTTTTAAAGTACAGGTCAATAAAAACTCAATTTCCTTAAAGAAATGGACTGAACTGTTGCAAACTGTATCCCTTTTGGGGGATCTTGCTGCAAACTGTGCATCCCTTTGGGGATCTTGTCGCAAACTGTGTATCCCTTTTGGGGGGTACAGGTCAATAAAACCAATTTCTACAGAACTGACCAATGCCATGAAACCAAATCCCCTTTGTGGGAGCCGTAAAACTGTTCACATCCTTTGGAGAGCCACATAAACCTGTAGATCCCTTTGTGGAGCATGCTATAAACTGTGTATCCCTTTGGGGAGCTTGTGCAGTCTAACTGTTTCAGCAACCAAACTGTAACAACCTGTTAATCATAGCAGGTGTCCTGGGCAAGTTAATATACTCCTTCCCAAAAATTAGACATTTCTGGTCTTGTTAGTGGATCCCAGCATCCCTTTGGGGGAGAGATCCTATTCAGCAAATGATAGCTGTGGCTGGGAATAGAATTCTTTCTGGGAGGCTTCCATGGCTAGCTAAAATTTATGTCCCTAAGCCTCTGGGTTCAGCAGGCAATTCACTCTATTTTTTAATAAGAATGTGAACTCCATGTAAAGATCTCCCTTTACTTCCTCTACGGGACAATCAGAGGTAATATGACTGATGTTATGGTTTAACTGAAGACACTGATGTTTAGGGAGGAAGTGTTAAACATTCTGTGCCAGAGTTCTGCTGGAAAGATAATATCCCCTTCCTCACCCCTACTGGAACCTTTAGGTCCCAGCTAAGACAGCTTCTCCAAAAGGAGCTGTTTCATCCTTAAAACTACAACAGGAGCATACTACAGATCTCGCCTAAAACTGGCAAAACCACAAATGTTCCTTGTTTTTCACAAGGACTATGCTCATGGCAGGTGGTATGGGCTGTACTCACTGGCAAAAAGTGAACCGAGCAATTTGAACTGAGGATCCCAGCCCACAAGGTCTTGTAGTGACATAAACAAGTTGTTGTTAGAAGCTGCCAGTATAATTGTTTTTGGCGAGGACACTTCGTAGTTCCTCACAATAGCCCCAGAAACCAGAAGGTTGTAAACGCCACCCCCAATTTCCATTTGACAGGCATACCAGTAGATCTGGCAACGCTTTCCTCTGTCTATCAGGCATTTCATGCTAGCCATTGCTTCAGTATATCAAATCCCTACTGAACAGTAGAAATTATCGATTTTAGCTAAATGAACGATCGGATGTCGCAAATGGAGCTTGTTTCATAGTTAGTTTCCAGTTGCCAACCGCCAGATATTAGCACATGTTTGAGGGAGCCAATGAGAGCGCACTGGCCAATAAACGGTATTCAGTTCTGCCACCAGCATTTTCCAGCATAGTGCCCGTGGCGTCGGGCCAATCACCGCTGCAGTTTTACATCACTCGCCATGTTTACATTCCCAGTCTAGCATTACAAGCAACCACACGTCCGAGTGTTGTGATTTGTTTTTTTTTATTATTATCCTTTATTTAGCCATTATGTCTTCTCTGGTAGGGAGTGATCACTGTGATGTCGTGGCAACGGCCCACAGAAGAAAAAGGACAAGGAACAAAACGCCATGAAAAAATGGTGTTGGGGTTACTGAACGATGCAGGCCAAGAATATACTTTCTGTGTACAGACAAACTCGTGTCTGCACGTAATGTAGGCTGTAGCCGTTTTAATGTTAAACATTACATGATGGAATATCACCTGGCCAACATCAATATTACTGTATTATTATTATTATTATTTTATTTTTTCCATCACACTATATTGATTACCATCAATATTATTATTATTTATTATTAATATATATTTTTATTATTAATATAATCATTATCATTATTACATCCATTGTTAAGAGAGCACCAATATAATAACACTTTATTACGCTTTCATACATTTAACTATGATTAAGTAAAGGTTATGACCAGAATATAAACAAATGTGTGAAAGAAGTGACATTTTGAATGCTAGCGCCACAGTTTTTATTCACAATTTTTTTCAAATTTTCACAAAAATTCTAAAGAGTAGGGCTTCACACGAAACTTAGTTTAAATCAATATCTTTCTTAGAAGCAGAGTAATGAATGCTGGGGACTTATAGCAATTTACTCATTTTTTAAAAAAGTATGCGCATAACCTCTGGTTCTATGTCTCTATAGTTTCCATATTACAGGTTAATTTGATTACAATGTTTGCAAAGGTTTTAATATATTTAATTAAATATCTATGTTAAACTCTTCTATGCTTAGTTAAGCTATACCTATATATGGCTGTATTACTTATATACTGTTAGTCCTTTTGCAATGGCCAAAAAGAAATTTTTAATCTAATTGTCATGCTATCTTAATTGTCTGCTGGCGTAATGACTTAGTATAACTACACAAGCTACGAACAGAGGATTTCTTGAGAGGTTCTTGCTTAACCTATTCTAGGCTTATTTACAACTTAAAAAGATACACTGTAGACTCTCAAAAGATATAGACTTACAGAAAATAATTCTCATATCTACTTTTCCGCTTTATTGGCTGAGACTACTCTTTCCTGATATTCGGCCATTGATGTTTTAGGCCAATAGTGAATATTGCATTTTATAAGGTCTCCTACTATATGGTTAGGCTAATGCCTGTTCTAGATTTTATATTCACCTTTAAGGATATAGATACACAGACTTACTAGCATATAACCCTTACTAGATAATGTTATACTATTGAGTCATAACAAACTAGGTTATTTTATTTAGGCTAGGATACATTTTAATAGTATAATCCTAGGTCACTTGTTCTTTCAACCTAGTATAGGGTATTGCCTAATCCAGATTATTATAAAAACGAAAAACTTACTAATATGTAACCTTATAACTATGAACTATTTGTCTAACCCAGTTTGTTGTTTATATCCAATCCTAGGCTATTTGGTTTAATATAAAATAGCAATCTTATAACTAGTTATAATTTACTCTAATCTAGACTAATGCTAATCTGGATTATTTAATTCTACACTTTAAGTGTATGGGTTACATAAACAAATACAATTAGCCTACCTTAGTAGTGTAAGTCTCAAGGCTAGTTTACCATCTCATCCAGTATAGATTAACATTTCATTCAGTCCACTATGGTCTAGGCTAACAATTTAACCAAAAATGGATGTTTCCACAGAAAAGTTACCACTCAACTTGATATAAGGTAATGTTTGTGTTTGGGGTTTGGGTTATTTCTAGCTCATGCCATGAACAGGCTTATATAAAAGGGAAACAATTTATACTAATATGTAGCCCATTTGTCAGGTTATTGATTACTTTTGCCCAGATATTGTTAGTTATCTTATTCTAGTCTCTATCTGGCTAGCCACTTAGGATAATGTAATCCAAAGGCATAAATACATATCGCAACATCCATTATTAATCTGGTCTGAATTATTCTCACTTACTGCCTAGATTATTGTAGACATCATATAACTTGGAAGGATTTTCCATACACAAGTTGTGTGGAACATTTCTTTAGGTAAAATATTTAGTTAGAATTTAAAACAATTTTCGTTTGAGAAACTATGTGGCAATCACCGCTTATGAAACTAGGTAGGTCACACCAATGAGCCGGGTTCCTACTTTAACACAAATTATATAAATTCCAGGTTTGTACAAAATTTTAACTGGAATTTAATATTGAGCACCATCTGTTAGTTTGATTTTTCATAATCCTTGACATTTCAAAACGAGAAAAAGTCTAATTTTTTCAGAGCTTGGTAATTCATATCGTAACCGTCGCTTTAGACCAAACAGAGAGTAAATGGCTCCTTGGTCTTAACGCCCAGTTTGTAAACAAGAGGCGGATGCCGCATGCGCAATAACTCACTATACTTCTTCGTATTCTTGACGTTGAAAACTGGGTTCAGCTTCATGAACATATGTGGGAAAGTGCCCTTCATCTTTGAGTCCATTATATACTCCATCATGATTGTGTTATAATGTTAATCATTACGATACAATACCTGGCAAAAAGACCAACTAGAAGAGAATTCTTTGATATTAGTTTGGTCACCATGGAGCTCTGGTAGACCATGGAAGGTAACTCCTTGAGGACGAAACAGCGACTACGCTTTAAAAAAAAAAATGGGATAACGAAGACCATTTGTTCACTAACACATTATTTTCAACGGAAACATTTAGTAAAACGCAAAAAATATACATGATCAAAATAACTAATTCAACTTGTGAATTTTAACAATAAGTAAGACTATAAATACATTTCATCATATCGATCTTGGAAAGAGCTGTTCTTTTCTTTATTGTCACTAATGTCATCATCAGTTTGCAGTCATACATTTGATCACTGTGATACTTTGTGGGATTTTTGATACCACTATAATAAAGTTAAAATTATTGTGATATTCTTGTTTTCACAAAGAAATAATTATATAAAGCAAATTATTGAGTAATTTTTGCCATCAGCAGTCAATCACAATCATGGCAACGTTCAAACTTAGTGCTGTCTCGACTTATGTCTATAAATAGAACAGAAGTAGAGGGCTGTCACTGGCTAATGGATCTCCATGGTAACCAGCCAGCCAATCAGATTTTAGATGTATTCTGTCTGAGAAAGAACGTTTTGCTCACATGAAACTGACGATGATGTATGTGCGTGTTTTGAATACATTATGTAGTTTTTAATGATTTATGTATTTTACTAATTACATAAGAATAGAATGAATTCCTTCTCACTACTTTTGAGTGAAAAATTGTTGGTTCAGAGATTCCTCCGCAACAAAAGAATCTTTTTCTTTTTTGCATTGACAGACCTTCAACATCTCTTTAATCTCACGAGGAATGTTAATCCATTTCTGTTCAGCTGCTGGTCACTTTCTATATAGTCCACACAACTGACAACAAAATTTGTTTGTTGATATATTACCTGTACTACATTTCTAAAATTTGTGAACACACACACACACAGTGTCTGCATATGTGCTAATATTGTACCCATGAGAGAGAGAGAGAGAGAGAGAGAGAGAGAGAGAGAGAGAGAGAGAGAGAGAGAGAGAGAGAGAGAGAGAGAGAGAGAGAGAGAGAGAGAGAGAGAGAGAGAGAGAGAGAGAGAGAGAGAGAGAGAGAGAGAGAGAGAGAGAGAGAGAGAGAGAGAGAGAGAGAGAGAGACTTGGGATTTATCTAAGGTCACCCAAATGACTCAAATCAACCCAGGTCAACTTGCCAAACTACCAACCTTATGAACTGATGCTCTACTCTCCACAAAATGTTTTCGGTTTTTAGAATTTCGGATAAAGGATTGTGTGCCTCTAATCATTTCTATATATCTTTGGATCTGGACATATCAGATCCTAATAACTGAAACTTTTTTTAAACTGAAAACATCCTTCACTTTCCCTATTTAATTCTTTTCAGCTATTTGAAACTAAAAAATTAATTACATACTCTGCACACAGCAACAGCCCTTTGTTAAATCCTTAGAAGTGTGAAGAGAAGAAATTACCAAATCGTTAGAAATATCAATAATGAACCCTCAAATACCAACAGCTGTCAACACTAACCTTAGCGTACATTTCTTCAAGGGCTCGTTGTGTAGGTCGTTCAGCAGGAGGCACACTGCGTGGAGGAGAATGAGGAGGCTGTGGGGAAGGTGCTGAATATAGACTGTTATCACCCTGTGGAAGGGGTGGTAAAGGAGAGCGAGTTCCTCTCTTTTCTGCTCCTGGACTTCCCATGACAGTACTTGCTGCGCTACTTGAAGATGCTGTGGCAAATAAAGATTATATGAAATGTACACAGGAAATTTTTAACAGTACTATTTTGGAGAAAGAAACAACAGTGAAGACAGATAAAAATGAACAGAAAAACTTCTTACACCACTGGCAGCAATTATTGTACTGTTCTCATATACAACTTGGTTTAATAAGCAAAGTACTTTTCTCATATAAAACTAAGCTTAATAAGCCATGTATACCTGTATACATAATATTTTAACTAAGCTGACTGATACAGACCAAAGCTACAATTACATACCAAATGCTACTCCCCATTAACATCTAGGTTGGCCTGGATAAAGGTTGAAGGTACAATTACATACCAAATGCTGCTCCCTACTCATTATAAAATTTACAAAATCAAAATCACTACAGTATAGTCTACTATGAAGAGTATCATCTCTACTGTAGTCCTTGATACATTTACAAAGTATAGCAATTAACCCTTAAACGCCTGTTGGACGTAGCAAACGTCGACTAAAATTGTCTGTTGAATGCCGAGTGGATGTAGCAAACGTCGACTACAAAAAATTTCAACCTTTGGTCAACTTTGACTCGACCGAAATGGTCGAAATACGCAATTGTAAGCTAAAACTCTTACATTCTAGTAATATTCAATCATGTACCTTCATTTTGCAACAAATTGGAAGTCTCTAGCACAATATTTCGATTTATGGTGAATTTTTGAAAAAAACTTTTTTCTTACGCCCACGTGGTAACTCAGCCAAAAATTTCAGAAATTCTTTCATCATTTTGTTGTAATTTTTGCACTGTTCTATATTAGCCGTTACATAAAGTTTTATATATGAAAATGTGCGCAATTTCATGTACAATACAACAGAAAATAACTCATGGTTGCAGCTTTTATCAGTTTTGAAATATTTTCATAAAAATCACGATAACTGCCAAAATTTCAACCTTCAGTCAACTTTGACTCGACCGAAATGGTCAAAAAACGCAATTGTAAGCTAAAACTCTTACATTCTAGTAATATTCAATCATTTACCTTCATTTTGCAACCAATTGGAAGTCTCTAGCACAATATTTCGATTTATGGTGAATTTTGAAAAAAACTTTTTCCTTACGTCCGCGCCAGAAATTCTTTAAATCACGTTGTCGTAATGTTTGCACTGTTTCATATTAGTCGTTACATAAAGTTTTATATATGGAAATGTGCGCAATTTCATGTAGAATACAACAGAAAATAACTCATGGTTGTAGCTTTTATCAGTTTTGAAATATTTTCATATAAATCACGATAACTGCAAAATTTCAAGCTTCGGTCAACTTTAACTCGACCAAATGGTAAAAAACGCAATTATAAGCTAAAACTCTTACATTCTAGTAATATTCAATCATGTACCTTCATTTTACAACAAACTGGAAGTCTCTAGCACAATATTTCAATTTATGGTGAATTTCTGGAAAAAAAAAAAAAAAAAAAAAAAAAACTCCTTACGTCTGCGTAACTCGGCCGAACATCTCGGAAATTCTTTCGTCATGTTGTCGTAATGTTTGCATCGTTTACATTAGTCGTTACATAAACTTTTATATATGACAATGTGTGCAATTTCATGTAGAATACAACAGAAATTAGCTCATGGTTGTAGCTTTTATCAGTTTTGAAATATTTTCACATAAATCACGATAACTGCCAAAATTTCAACCTTCAGTCAACTTTAACTCGACCGAAATGGTAAAAAAAGCGCAATTGTAAGCTAAAACTCTTACATTCTAGTACTATTCAATCGTTTACCTTCATTTTGCAATAAATTGGAAGTCTCTAGCACAATATTTCAATTTATGGTGAATTTTCTAAAAAAACATTTTCCTTACGTCTCTTGTGATAACTCGGCCGAACATCTCAGAAATTCTTTCGTCTCGTTGTCGTAATATTTGCACCGTTTTATATTAGTCGTTACATAAAGTTTTATATATGAAAATGTGCACAATTTCATTTACAATACAATAAAAAATAACTCATGGTTGTAGTTTTTATCAGTTTTGAAATATTTTCATATAAATCACGATAAATAGAAAAAATTCGACTTTCGGTCAACTTTAACTCGACCGAAATGGTTGAAAACTGCAATTGTAAGCTAAAAACTTACAGTCTAGTAATATTCAATCAATTAGCTTCATTTTTCAACAAACGGGAAGTCTCTAGCACAATATTTCGATTTATGGTGAATTTTTGAAAAAAATTTTTTTACGTCCATGGCGTTCACGAATTCATGCATCATTTCAAGATAATATTTTCTCTGTGTTGCTTTGATCATTTTAAAATTTGTTATATACCAAAATCATCGCAATTTAGTGTACAATACAACTAAAAAAAATTAAGTCATTAGCTTTAACCGTTTTGCTTACAGCACGATTTGTATACAATTATATGTTTTTTTTTTCGCTGTCATATATTCCAATATTTATATATGATAATGATATTTTTTTCATTTCTGATGGTTGCATACTAAACTTCAGGCAATGACAAAAAAATGAGCCAAAAATGAACTCTTAATCTTAAAAACTAAAGCGTGCTGTGATTTTTTGAAAAAATCTTTTTTCCAGCAGCGCTAACTCACGAACGCCGCCGGCATACGGGAGACGTTTTTGTAAATAGGGCTTCGGCGTTAAAGGGTTAACAACAAAACAGACTTTGATGGGTGCTTCATAATAACCCACTCTCCTACCAAATATACAACACATTTGTTTTTTGCATGGCAATGCACAAAAGCAGCAGAGCATAATAGCTATCAATACCATGACTGTATGTCAAATCCTAGCAAATTACCTATCTTAGTTAAATGTTAACATACCAAACCTAAGACTGTATTGAATACGCTGACAAAACACTAAAAACTGTATCTCCTGAATTAATGTTTACCTTCTTTCATCCAAAGTCATCTCTGAAACTTCTCCCATGTGTTGCTACATAAGGAAAGATGTTTTCACAAACCAAACAACATTGCACATTTTTTTAACAGGTTAAGGCCTCCAGAATCTTGTAAGAAACTGTGAAGGATCCAAAACCCCTATTTGCAAAAATTGCAAGATTGCAAGCAAAGGCTAAAATAGACAAAAAACAAAAAATAACGTATAATATCTTACAATAATTTTTCATGTTCAATGCATACAAACCTCCTCATATACACCTTGCACCTGGTAAGGTATATCAACTTAAAATCATAGCAGTGATTTGCATAAGGGCACACCACCTCATAAGGGAACAACCCTATTTTAATTTTGAAATTAAGCCTCTGTATTCAAACCAAAGGTGAGAAATAGTGATTATGGAAGTCCACCCTTAGCAATAATAAGGACTGTACAGGTAATTATTTTTTAATCATACACTGCCTTTCCTTCATGCACCAACCTGTACAGACCAAGATCCACAAGACCTCACTGTTCAGGACCAGTCATCTTATGATGCCTAAGCTAATAGTAATTTTTTGTGTAACTATGAAGTAAACATGCTGTTGCTTTGCTCTTCCAGGATTTAGCTGTTTCAAAGAGTAGGTTTCCCATGTGAAAAATCCAATGGAACTGGAACTTGGGGGCTTAAAAAATTCCTAAATACATTTACATTTAAGCTGAAACTACATGTTATGTGTACCAATGTGCCTTCAAACTGAATCATTCTTTTCAATTTCTGTGTGCCTTTTCATTCTTTTGAGATAATATTTCATTGGTTTCCCTTCCTTTTAAAGTAATTCAATAGTTTTGTGACAAATGTGTTGTGCTTTACTCACCCTCCTCGGCATTTCTGTGGATATCCTACTTTTTTAAAGTTTATAGGTATTTGTGTGTTCATCTTCACTTCTGGTGAATGTAATTTTATTTTGGGCATGTGATGTGATTACGTTTGTTGCATGTATGCCAACTTAACTTGCTATGTTGCAGTGTCATGTTGACTTCACTGAAGAGTCAAGTCTTGTTGGATGACACCACAGTGATTCTGCTGCCTTGTCCCATGCAGCAACTTGCGGTTTATTTATCTGCAGGGGACTTGTCTCCCTCTATCATCCCAAAACGTGAATATTTACCTGTGACTCCAAGGTAGGATATTCGGTATGCCATTCTCCTAATCTGAGTTTGACCTGCCTATAGGCCTGCTGTCATGTCATCCTGAGGGGTCTGGTTGCCACTGGTGGATCTTGTTTCATAGATTAATTGAAATATTGAGTGTTTTATCTTTTGGAGAGTATAATAAAAGCAGATCTGGTCAGTCGCTGGATATACAGTAGATGAGTGGTAGGCTGCCTCTATTTCCACTGCTGCTGCTGTACCTGATGGGTCACCTGTTGCTCTAGTATTACCTCCACTGTTCACCCATGGCTTTCACCTTGCAGCCTCCTCCACCTACCAAGGCAGTGGTATCTTCTACATCTGACAAACCTTCTGTTGCTGCTACTTCAACCATTTCCAGCAGAACTCTGGTTAGGAGAGGTTGTTGCAGATGAAGCTCCTCTCCCTTCTCTGGTGTCATTGCCTTTGATAGAAACTTCCCTCCAGGAGTTTTGGCCTTTGTGGGAGTAAGTGTGGGGTTGTGAGTTGTCGAGGTTCTCCAGGAGGGATGCTGTCATCTGTTCCTTGAGTGAATCAGTTCCTTTGAGTCTTACCAGCCCAGCAACAAGTCTGTCATTCTGAAGGAAGCCACCAAAAGCAGTGGCTGGAGTTTTGATCTCTATTATTCTGAAGGCTCCAGGAGGTTGGCAGCTAATCAGACCCCAGCTAAACAAGTATCTCCATCTGACTCCTTTCAGGATAAACAGAAATTGGATTTTCTCACTGACTTGGGTCAAGTCACTGATAAAATCAATTCAGATGGGAGACTGTTTTGCTTAGTTAAATAGAAGGATGTTTACTTTCATGTTCCCATTTGTCCAGCTTGTAGGAAGTACTGTACATCTACTGTGTGCAAGAGAAAGCGTCCTAGGTTCAGGCCCTAAACTTTAGTCTCTGAAAAAGCCTCTCTCAGGTCTTATTTGGAAATTTATTTTCATCAGTCAAGCCCATGGTAAAAAGTGAAACTTCCAATCTGGGATCTGTCTATGTACTGCACAGCTTTTCTAGATATCTTTAGGAGTCAAGCCCATGGTAAAAAGTGAAACTTCCAATCTGGGATTTGTCCTACGTATTGCACAGCTTTTCTAGACATCTTTAGGAGTCTCTTCAGGATTCCTCACCATGAAATTTGAATTTTTAGACATAGTTTCACCTAACCCTGGCTTCCAAACATGTTAGCAGGCTCCTAGCCTAGTTTTCAATTGGGCTTTCCCTGGCAACACGACAATATATGATTAATGAGGTTATAATGAACAAACTGTTATTTACATGATAAAATTAAGTTCTTATATACTTACCAAGCAATTACACTGCTATACTTTTCCACTCACGCAGCAGCTTAATTTTTAAAAATCGCAGTAACACTTCTATTGTTTTTGCATAGGTGACTACCCCACTCACTATTGGGGAACAATAGGAACAACAAAGCAGAAAACATCACTTCTTTTGTGCTCTTATGGCTATGAGAGGGGAGGAGGGAGGGCTCTGATCTGTAATTAATTTTTATTTATATATGAAACTTAATTTTATCATGAAAATAACATTTTCATATAAGTAACTTACCAAGTAATTACACTGCTGACTCCCACATTGACTGGAGGTAGGATCCATGGACATATTCTACTTCAAAACATTGTCATGAAAATGAATTTGAAATAGACAATTTGCTAGCACTGAAAAAATGCTTGTTGTTTCCTTACCTGGTAAGACAGCTACTGCAGGTAATTACTGCCTCTGGTTGGTGCTCATCTTGACCTATAATGACGCAGCGGAGTAGCTGCGAGTCGTCTCTACTTTTAAGTGGGAGCTTTGGAGTAAAAGACAATCCCGATTGCTCACAAAGCATAAGAACAGTTGCCCTCACCCTGGGCGCAATACCAAACAACAAAAAACCATACAATGCTGTCACCTACACTGCAATAAAATTAAAAACCATCACCCAACCACTAAAGACTGGTGGGTACCCCAGGTACGAAGTACCACCCAGGCTCCCCAATGACTCGACACCCTACTTCAAGGCTAAAAGATCAATGCTAAAAAGGAATGCTGCACTTCTTCCCCCAATACCATGCCAGCCTCTGATAAAAAAAACCCCAAGGTATTGCAATTTTCAAAAACTCTTATTTCTTTCAAATAGTGCATTGCAAAAATGGACTTACTCTTCCAGTAAGTCCATTGAAGGATTGCTGAGAGTGACATATTATGCCTGAAAGCATACCAGGTGGTGACCACGCTAATCTCATGTGCTCTCACCTTAAAGATTCCTAATAAAAAAAACGACAATGCATTTTTAGATATGGGTCGAGAGGTATTCTTGACAGAGCACCAGAGTTTACTGGAAGGGCCTCTGATTCTCTTGGCACTGTCTATGTAATACTGAAGGGCCCTAACAGGGCAAATGACCCTTTCCTCCTCTTCTGGACTGAGGATGTTCATAAGGTTCTGAATGGTGACTGAGCATGGCCAGGGGTTGGATGGTGTCTTGTTCTTAGCCAAGAAACCTAGTGAAAGTACAAACTACGTCTCCCATGGTGAAACAAATTTGCTTGTCTATAGCCTGTAGTTCTGGAATTTCCTTGGCAGTAGCCAAGGCTACAAGGAAGAGAGTCTTCTTAGTCAAGTTCTTGAGGGACATGGAACAGAGAGGCTCAAAAGCTGGGCCCATTAACCGGTCGGTGCTTTTGGCGCCGTTTCTTGGGCTCAGATTTTTGGCGACAAGTTTTTTGGCGCCCACACTTTTGGCGCACCAAATTTTTCACCAAAATAAGAATGAAAATATCAAGAGGATTACATTAAAATAAGAAGAAAATTTGAATGTTCCATCACAGTACCACACGTCAGAATCTCGTAAAACACAGTCCAGCTCTGTCTTCCGAAAATTAAAATTCTTTCGTCTGATCGACCACTGTCACCAATTAAAAGTTTTCATGCTCACCATTGTTTTTCATATAAAGTTTGTATTCATCTGGGATCACTAATTCACAAACACTGACAGGATTAGGAGGAGCGAGGCTCAACTGATTTCTCCTTCTCTTTATTATTTGCTTCATTAAATCTAAATTTGGAAGTGCTCCTTGAGCGGCTTGAGAAATATTCTCTGTGCAAGAACTTATAATTACCGAAGGCTGATCTTGGCAGTCTTCAGCCCGACTCTTTAAACTAGTTTTAATAGCAGCTACTTCTACACTTGCTATTGAAGCACCATGAGAATGTTCATTTATTTCATTTATCACTTCATTGTCTTGAGTGTGGATCACGGGCTTTGCACTCATTCTTATTTTCACATCTCCAAAACTTTGTACTAGGCTCCTTCTTGCTATGCTTATCAACACATAAAGATATCCATTATGCGAATATTTGGGTCTATTTTTCTTACTTAGAATAAGTTTAGCCATTTCTGTAGAGGGGTTCAACTCAACTATTCTTAGATTTTAACATGTAGGCGGTAGTAAAAAGCTGTTTCTGTACTGTGGAAATTGCTGTCAAGTTAAAGAGAAACAGATAGATAGATAGATAGATAGGCAGTTAAAGAGAAACAGATAGATAGGCAGTTACAGAGAAACAGATAAATAAGCAGTTAGTAGTAACAGGCAATTTCTATTCTCTCAGAATATTTTAACCTGAGAGAGAGAGAGAGAGAGAGAGAGAGAATTATTTTCTTATTTTTGGCGCCAAAAAAATCGTCGCCAAAAAAACTCGTCGCCAAAAACCCTGGAGCCCAAAAAACGGCGCCAAATAGAACCATTCCGCCATTAACCACTTGAGAACTACGTCCAAACTCCAAGATACAGAGTCAACGCTCTTCTGCTTGGAAGTCTCGAAGGACTTAATGAGATCGCTAAGATCTTCGTTAGAGGCAAGATCTAGACCTCTGTGCTTAAAAACTGAACCCAGCATTGATCTATACCCCTTGCTAGCGGAAAAGGAGAGCCCTTGGCGGTCCGCAGGAACGGAGGAAGTCCGCTATCTGAGCTACAGAGGTTTTAGCAGACGAGATGTTATTACTGCTACACCATCATCAGAAGACTGCCCACTCAGACTGGTAGACATGGCAAGAAGACTGACATCTACATGTTGCAATAGCCTCCGTATCTGATTTTGAAAATCCACTCACTCTGACGAGTTTCCAGACAGTCTGAAGCCTGTCAGGGCTAAAGCGGACAGTCCTTGAAGGAATTTACAAATGTGGGGCTGTTTGAGTAGATGTGGATCTTGTGGGAGCAGTCTCGTAAAGTCCACTAAGAGTCTCAGGAGGTCCAGAAACCACTCCTTGAGGGGCCAAAATAGAGCTATCAGGGTCATTGTTACATTGTGATGGTATGAAACTTGTTGAGCACTTACCTTACCATGACCTGACCAATTTAAAAGGATGGCATCTGTCGCCCATGCCCAAGGGTCCAGGACCAGAGAACAAAAGAGAGGAAGGTGATGATTTTTTGATTAGGCGAATAGGTCCAAAGTATGTCTACCCCACAACTTCCACAGGTTGTTGCAGACCAGGGAGTTCAAGGTCCATTCTGTGGGTAGTATTTGTCTGCGATGGCTCAGCTCGTCTGCCAATGCATTCATTTTCCCTTCATGGCTTCGCATAGGGAGGAGTGGGTTCCGCCTTATTTCCTTATATAGGAAAGAGCTGTGGTGTTGTCTGAGTGCACCACCACGGTTTTGTCTGTGACTGTTTCCGCAAAGGACATTAGACCCAAATGAATAGCAGTCAATTCCTTTACGTTGATATGCAAATTCCATTGTCCTGGAGACCACATCCCAAAAGCTTCCAAGTTCCCCAGAAGGGCTCCCCAACCTAGAACTGAGGCATCTGAAAAAAAGTCTAGGTCGGGCTTACAGGGTGTAGCGATCCGGCCAAAAATCTTTCTTTGAGTGTCCACCATCGCAGGTCCGACTTTATCTTCGTTGTTATGGGGAACACCACAGAGTCCGTTTACATCTTCCTGTCCCAACTTGCTCTTAAGAACTGAAGGGCTTTCATATGCAGTCTGCATAATTTCACAAACTGCTCGTGGAGGCGAGGGTTCCTAACAGACTCATCCATTGATTCACCGAGCAAGACAGGAGCGAGAGAAAACTGAGTGCTGTCTGTAGACAGGACTCAATTCTCTTGGGAGACAGAAAAGCCCGAAAACTCAGAGTTGATCCTCATCCCTAAATAGAATCTCTTGAGTCTGAGTCATCTGTGACTTCTGTAGGTTTATCAAAATCCCTATCTCTTGGGCAAGGAGAAGGGTTCTCTGAAGGTCCTTCGTGCACTTCTGTAAAGGTGATTGAGGTAGACAATCATCCAGATACAGGCATATGTTGATGCCGAGAAGGTGTAGCCACTTCGTGAGAGGGGCTAGTACTCATGTAAATATCTGAAGAGCTGCAGAGTGACTAAAACACAGGGCTCAAAATTGAAAGACTCTGTCCTTGAAGACGAACATGAGATATTTCCTGGAATCCAGATAAACAATCGCTCTGTTGAATGGATGATAATACTGACTGGCTTGTCTCCATTTTGAACTTCGTCTTCTGGACAAAGAAGTTTAAAGTGCTGACATCGAAGACAGGTCTCAACTTCCTGATGAACTGGGGACTACGAAAAGGCAGTTTTAAAAACTTTTCGTGGAACAATCTCCTACCTCCTCTATGGCTCTCTTCCTTAGGAGGGATGACACTGCCTCCGAAAGAGCCACATATCTCTCGGAGCCTTTGGAGTAGGATATCAATGCAATTGGTGTGGACACTAGTGGAGGGTGCTCTTTTAATGGTATCGAGTAGCCCTCCTTCATGATCTTGAATGTCCAAGGCTCTGCCCCTCTGACAATCCACTTCTCCCGGAAAAGGAGGAGCCTGGCTCCCACTGGTGCATGAAGGACTGATGCATCATTTCTTTGAGGATGGTCTGGACAAAGTCCTCTTGATACACTTTGCTGTGAAATGAACCGTGGAGTGGGCTCTGGAAAGAAAACTCTGTCTACCTTCATGAATGAAGTCTCTTTAGCGTGCTTCGAAGACTGCGTCAACAGGTCCTGAGTTGACTTCTTCTGTAGGTCAGTCGATATTTCCTTTATGGTAGACAAGGGAAACAGATATTGCTGATCTAAAGAGAATAAAGTAAGGCCAACTTCTGTATAGAAGTCACTCCCATAGTGGTAAAGGAGCAGCACAATTCCCTCTGCTTAAGCACTCTTAAGGAGAAAAGGGCCACAAGTTCCAAGGAGCCATCTCTTATGGCTTTATCTGCACATGACAATACACCAAGCCAATCCTCAGAAAAGTCAGCCACCAAATCATTACATTCCTCGATCTTTTTAGTGAGAGCCCCGACTGATCAACTGAGGAAACTAAAAACTCCAAAAACTTTGAAGATACAGACAGTCCCCGGGTTACGACGGGCTCGGCTTATGACGTTCTGAGCTAACGACGTTCTTCAAATATATTAATCAAAAATTATTTCCCGATCCGATGGAAGAAATATGGCTCCAAAATGGCAGAATGGTCAAAATTCGGAGTTTTTTTTATGAAAAACTCAATAAAAATCCAGGTTACATCATTTTCAAGACACCCAAATGATTAAAATTAAGGTTTTCTTACAATTTTCAACTATTTTTTGGCTTAAGATGATTTTCGGCTTACGACATGGCGTAAGAACGGAACCCCCATCGTAAACCGGGGGATTGCCTATACTCTTCACCAGATGATCTAACTCAAAGGGAGCAAACATTACTTTAACTGAGGAGAAGGTAGAACGGCAGGCTGGATCAATCAGACCCGAGAATTCACCCTGGGATGAGGCAGCACCTCCCAGGGATGGAGCTCTCCTGTTGCATAAGACAGGTATCTCTTGGCTGTCACTCTCAACAGCAGAAAGGCAAAAGCAGCCTTACCTTCCTCCCTTTTCACTGAGAGCCAATCTTCCACTTCCTTAAGCGCTTTCCTCAAAGAGGAAGAAAGGACCATAAGGCAAGTGCTGGCATCCACTTGGTTCCTCATAAGAAAAGTAGAGGCGGGCAAAACTGGTGCAGCTGACTGAAAGTGAGACGGAAACGTCACTAGGAAATATCTCAACAGAGATGCATAAGCTGACAGTGCTGGTTCTTGTACTAATTCCTCCTCAACAGAAGAGACTGGTGACAAGGATAAGTCCTTAGTAGGCTTGGTCTCAATTGGAGCCTTATGGAGCAAACCTAAAATGTCCGCCAACTGCTGCTAGATGGGAACCAACGACGTATCTTCCACTATGAGTGCAGGAGAACTAGAAGCTTGCAAAGAGGCAGCTGAGCGCTTGACACCTTGGTGAACTCTTGGCAACTGGCGCCTGGTGCGCGGAGGCTGGCAGCGGGCGCTTGGGGACTGGGACTGGCGTTTGTCGCTCGGAAGAGTACAGTGGCTGCTCGTGTGGGCGCCTAGACGAACAAGAAGAGCATTTCTTGACTAAGGGGTGCCAAATATTGGTGCTCTGAATATGAACACTCAAGCAAAAGGTATTCTGGGCTGTGCCAAGTACTGCAAGACGGTTGAGGACTGAAAGGAGGATCTCTAACACATTTACATGGAATTGGTGAAGCCATGTTGTACTTACGTTTCTTCAGGGAATGGGACTCGCCAGGGAACTGCCAATGACGCCTCTTGTCAGGACTGGACATCTCTGAGTCCGAAGACAATTGATGAACAATGACAAAGACGCCTTTCCAACGGCTGTCTGCTGCTACCTGTGCGTGTGTGACAAGTTCAACTGAGGGAGCGACTGCCCGTGGGCAAACCCCACTGACCTCCTTTGGACCTCCAATATGTCTTCTCCCAGGTTCGGGGGAATGTGACAGGGACCTTTGCTTGGGAGAGTCAGCGGGACAGACAGCAACCTCCTCCACCGGCAATGACACAACACTGTTCACTTTGTCCATAGGGACTCTTGGAGACACCCCTAATTCAGCCAGTCTATTGACCTAAGATCAAATTTACGATCAAATTTACACTCGAGACTGGTCATGGGATCAGGGTCGGAAGATGGGAGCTAGGCAGGGAGGGATGGAACAATATTACGAGCCCTTATTTTGGCTCTAGAGGCCACCTTCCTTTTCCTATCGCTATCTAGTTTTTCTTAGTGAGATTTCAATAACTTCCACTGCGTTACACAGAAAAATGAATACTTCACCGAATCCTGGAAGGATAGTCCAAAATAACAATGAAATAGGACAAAGCTGCTGCAAACATTTGATGTTTTCTGCTTTGTTGTTCCTATTGTTCCCCGATAATGGGCGGGGTAGTCACCTACACAAAAACAATAGAAATGCTACTGCGATTTTTAAAAATTAAGCTGCCGCGCGAGTGAAAAAGTATAGCAATGTAATTTCTTGGTAAGTTACTTATATGAAACAATCTTTTTTAATGCAAAACATGCTTTTAATACCAAACCACTGACCACACAAAAGTGTTTTCCTCCCTACTCTGCACTCATTCTTGCTGCATGGTGGTAACTGAGGTACCAGAGAACAACTAGCCATGTGCAGTGAAGGCACTTGGATCTTGATGGGTTTAAGTAGGAGTGACCAGCTCAGTTGCATGGAGGAGAGGCAATACATGTTCATGGTTTTGTATGAAAAACATTTTGAAATACAAAAATATTTTATCTATGACCACTGTTCGAATTAGATTTCATACAATTCCGAAGACTTCTGGGCAGAATGCCAACCATCACAAGTCTCCAAGCATCTTAAAACAACTCAGACACTTTTTAAAGAAGTTCATCTCAATCATTTTTTTACTTTTGGCAAAAGATGGATGGCAGGGGAACCAGAAAGAGGTTATGACTGACCAACTGGGGATGCTTCATATATTGGTCTCAGACCAGCAGCTGCAAAGATTTTACAAGATCTAAGGATGCTCCTTGCAGGCATGTCATATACTGGTAGTGATGGAGGTTATTACCAAGTTCTTTGCTCCAGCTTCTTTTACCCAAGGACCAGTGACTGTCTCCTGCACAAGAGGAGTCTACTAATGCTACTACAGGGAGATATCTTCCAAGTCCACATAGCAATAATTGGTGCTAGCCGTATTAGATCTTCTCTTTCGGGGGGGATGACATCAGCAGGATCATCTTATATCTACAGGCCAATATTATGATGAAGATGCTCTTTTGGAAGGCTTTATCTGTTCTGTTGCAGCAAACTTCCAGAGGCTGTTTGTCACTGATTTGCTACACCCCTTTTTGTCTCAAATATTTAGTGAAGAAACTTGTCACTAGAACAATTATCTTCAATGTAGACAGTAGTACCTCCTCTTTGTCCTCCTCTAGATTACTGTTGACATCAGGTCTGAAGCCTGACTTACCTACATGACCTAAACAGCACAGGGTTCCTATGATGTGTCAAGATAATTAAAGTCAAATAACCTCAAAAGGACATTCTCAGAGAGGAGGTAGCAGTCTTCCTGTCAGTGAAGGTAGAGAAGGAGTGAGGTGATTTCTCCTGACAATTCTGAAGGTTTGATAGAGAAGACAATGGACTCCTGGTTTTCTCTATGCCATAAAAAATATACAGTACAACCAAAAAGAATTAATATACACAAAACTCCAATAACCTACAAGATACAGATGGGTAAAGCTAAATAACAATACTGTATATCACAAGATCAAAATAAATTAACATGGCAAAAATAAAATAACAGTACATCTAGTGGCAAAGGACAGCCTGAACACAAACACTATGAAAATATATATGATGAAAATGAATGGTGTGACACCAAATTTAAAAAAAAAATGTGGTATCCAGGAAGAGCAACAGAAGTTCTGAATCCCTCAAAAGAATGACTACCAGTGGGGCATCTTGGAGCTATTGGGTCTCTTGCTGGTATGGGGAGGTCTTGTCCACTGTTAATTACTGCTTTGCTAGTTTAAGGGTATCGTGACCTGTAATTTTTGGTGATATTGGCTCAAATTCGTGAAAATGAGTTATCGTCATATTTCCACAGATCTGGGTCCTGGCCATTGCCACGCGTGAAGATAATATCGATCTGAAAGCCTTTTAAATGGTTTAAAGGCCAATTTAAAGGCCACACCTAAGTAAGAATTAAAGGTCTGGCTAGGGTGGTTTTACTGTTTCATTTTGCACTCATTCTTCAAGTATTTGTATTTCTTTTCATTGCGTATTCTTTTCGTATGCCGTACAATATGTTTTCCTGATAGAGATGGCAACTCTTCCCAGCCTGAATAACGCCAGCCAGTTGTCCTGAGAGAGAATTCTTATATTTTTTTATGTAACCGTATGTTTGTTATTTTCAGTCGATTGCAACACTTCCTCGGACTTTTGGACATCAGTTCTTTATTATATATATTACCAACATGCCAAAAAAGAAGTTTAGTAAGCGAAGGGAATATCAAAACTTATCTGGAAGCTAAAAGTATAAACACAGCTAATGTTGTGGCTTCTCACATGTCGCCACCAACCACGTGTGCTGAGGAGATGCCAAGTACTTCCTATTACTTAAGCTCCCAGTAAAATCTACTATTCCCTTGAACAAATATATCAAGATGATGATGATGATGGCACCGGCGACTTTGTTTTGAAGTTATCTGATGATGAGGAGGGGGGAGGAGGAAGATAATGAGCATTTTCAAGATGTAATTGCTGTCCCTGACGTAGCAGGTGATGTCGCTGTTTCATCAGGAGCCAACCTAAGAAGTTTTTTATTGAAAGCTATATAACTGAAAAGAAGATCTTCTAAGGGTAAGCAATGATGGAGAAACAGTTTCATTACCCTTGAGAGTTCTAAAAGACGCTTTCAGTTCGACGTATTGCGGGCAGTGTGACTGCAATATAACACTCGAAATTGATAAAAACAGTTTTGATGTTGACTTGAAACTAGTGTCAGTGTGAGGTACCGTCTGTTTTTCAATATACCAAAGTGCAAGCTAGTGAAAGTGTGAAAACAGAACATATCGGTGAAACAACAGCTTCATTTATATATCAAAACATGATAAATGGGGGAGGCTTGGCAGCCTTGAATAACACTCGAATTGCCTTAGGTGCCAAACCTTTAGCAAACAGCATCGTCATGAACGTTATAAAGAGTATATTGAACGGATTGCTGACCAGACCTTCAAGGAATCCATGAAAGAAGTTGATAGAGCAATATTTGATTATTATGAAAGCATTGGGGTCAAAACCAGATGAACATGGTAATTTACCTATCGAGTAATATATGATGGCACCTGGATGAAAAGGGACATCAATCCCTATTGGCATAGGAGTTGTTACTGGGGCTTACACTGGCTTTGTTCTTGATGGCGAAGTTTTCAGTA
This sequence comes from Macrobrachium rosenbergii, assembly GCF_040412425.1. NCBI lineage: Eukaryota > Metazoa > Arthropoda > Malacostraca > Decapoda > Palaemonidae > Macrobrachium > Macrobrachium rosenbergii. Next base: position 23,122,922 of record NC_089746.1, read on the forward strand.
AGATATGTAATTCCTGCAGTACTTTGAATAATAAACTGAAAACAAATGAAGTAACAAAAGAACAATATGATGCAGCTTATGAAAAACATATACAGTCTGGAGAATGCAAAAAAAATTTTGACCAAGCTTCTGGAAATATGGAAGCTGCTGGTGCTATCGCATTGTGGCAAAGATCACTAGACAGGAAATTCATATATAAAGTATTTGTTGGTGATGGGGATTCGACAGCATATAAAGGAGTATGCAGTTTGAATGAGGGCACTGGTCCTTATGGCACTCCATACCCAGTGCTCAAGGAAGAATGCATAAACCATGTTCAGAAGAGGATTGTCTTTCGTCTTATGGCCTTGAGAAAGAAATATGTTTCGAAATATGTAACAACAACAAACAAAGTTATGTTTAGGAGTGAGCTTGGAGGACTCAATAAATTGAGTGATAGCACGGTGATAAAATTGGAAAATATTTTGGCATTGCAGTAAGAAATGGAGCTAAAGATCCCACTGACCCTTTAGTTACTATGAAAAAATATAATGGCAATCTTTTACATCTGACTAGTGATGATAAAAATCATGATCATTCTCAGTGTCCTGTTGGCAAAAAATAGCTGGTGTTTTTACAATCGTGATTTGGCAATGAATGTATCTCCCAGGAGTCACAAGAAGATGAAAGTAAAACTCCAACTTACAGAGGAGCAAAAGATCCCAGTTCGCCAAATATTTGAAGAGCTTTCCTCTGATGATTTACTGCAAAGATGTGCGAAAGGTCGTACTCAAAACCTAAATGAATCGTTCAACAGTAAAATATGGGCAAAGTGTCCAAAGGTCAGACTTCATGGGAAGGATACTGCGACCTTTGCTTTTCATGTTGCTGCAGCGGAGCATAATATTGGCTATGCAGCAAGTTCATTGCTGCCTGTTATGAGAAAAATGACAGGAGAAAGCCTGAAAGGCCTTCAAATGAAAGAGAAGAGCAGGAAACGAATGTCTGCTATGCATTCAAGAAAGCAAAGAAGCAAAGAACATCAAAGAAGGATATGAAGGAGGAGCTCATTAGCCTCCTAAAAACCTGGCAGAACAAGAGTAAGTGGCGTTCTATGATAACCCCCAAAAATAATATAAACTATTTTCTTTAAGTGATAAATGTTTTTTTTTTTTTAGAGGAATAATATCTCTTATAAAAAGAGGGAGCAGGTGTCATGTAGGTTTTTCTAAGAAACTTTATATGCTTCTAAAAGCAAAATAAATGGTTAGCAAAACTTTAACTGCGTTTTTCTCAAAACATACTTTTCTACATTCAAATTCTAAAACTCCCTTATTTATGAATGGATTTTAAAAATCTAAAAAGCAATTTGAACAAAGATAGTGAGAGAACACATCGGCAAATTTATTTTTCTTTTTCTGTCAAAAATTTTTACTAAGATTTAATATATAATTTTATGGTATTTTTATTGTATTTTTAAAATATTTTTTAAAATAGCATACATCACATATTAGATTTTTGAGTTTGCCGTTTTATTTGATAGGAACTAAACTTTCTGCTATTACTTTTGTTTTTAAATTGAATGATAAATAAAGAAGGAGATGTACTTTAAAAAACAAAATAAAAGTTATGTTTAAAAGAAAAATATTCGTTAAAAAAAGTTTTTATCAATTCACCTGAAATTTTGTATGCATATTCGGACAAACTAGAGGTAAAACCTGTGGAAGTTTGAACACCGTCACTCAAAATTAATCTCCGACCCGCCGATACCCTTAAGCAGATTCTGGGTTTTGTGCTCTAACAGGCATTATCAAATGTAAAATCAAAATTGTTTTACCGTAGCATGAGAATGAGATGTTTTGTTGGTTGTACAGACTCAAATATTTTCTTATACACCAGCACATTCCCAATATTAGAACTTATGTCATTCCTGAATAAACTTAAAAATCATTCCACATTTCCAGACCCTTCTGTAAGATTCACAGCTGTCTGCATTAATATCATTCACATTTACTTGTCATTAAATCTGCATTGCCTTGCAAGTGTAATTTACCTCAGGGAAACAGCAATAAAAAGACATTCTTTGTATGTTCAAATCAAAGTTATTTAGTGTTACTAAATAGATTAATATTTGTCATTAATGCAGTGGACCCTCAAAATGAAAGCCATGGCTAACTTACCTTGCCTGGAATGTACGACATGACGCAGGCTATCTACACTTGGTGGAGCTGGTGGAGGTTGAGAACCACCTCTTGCTGAGAGTGGCGATGGGGTAGATGGAGCATGGGGAGGACTAGGCATTTGAGGTGGGGGTGGTGGAGGTGTTGATCTAGGCTCTATCTGTGCATATGTTTCACTGCCAACTCCTCTTGTACCCTCATAAATGCATGCATACATTTCATCAGCTGAGTCATCAGAGACAGTCATATAGTATCTGTAAATATGAAAAAATGCATAATAAACAGGTCTGCATAATCATACTTTCATTGGAAGTAACAGCACACACAATATTAAATACCAAATTCTAGTTTTCTGTACTACTTTTCATTTTTACCCTTAGCAGCTTCCCACTTAGCTATCTAACTTCTTTTAATGCTGTCTTGCTCTAACTTTCACCCCTCATAAACAAAGCCTTGTCAGCAAGCCTATGAGCTAGGAAATGGGGCTTAATGTTCTGATTAAACTACAATAAAATAATGAAGGATTGTTTTAAAAAACCCTTTAAAGACAACTAATAATAAATAAAAACCGATTTTAATTTTAAAACAAAACCAAATGACCTGGCACAAGAACTTGTTAATTGTATATAAATCAAAGTGTTTCACTGTCAGGTAGCGACACAGTATTGGTCCCTTAATTATAGCATGGGAAAAATATAGCCATAATTACCCTTCTCCTTCCATAGGCTGGGTTGCTTGTGATGACTGACTTGCAGCAGTACCTGCAGTTTGAGCTTTCAAGGCAGCTAGAGGTTCTCGGACACTTATGCTTGTATAGCCCCGAGAATCTTGAGAATCACCACTGAAATTCTGCTGCTGGGGTAACTCAATCCCTGCCTGAAAAATAAAATACCAAACTATTATGATAGAATCTACAAACAGCTGCTTTAATATACAAACAAGATTTATAAATGATATGCAGCAGAGCAAAATTGCTTTAACACTGCAACTGAATATTGCACAGAAAAATAATAGACACTGCAATGATTAATTAACCATTTGTGCATTTGAAGTACACTTAGAAAAAAGAGGGTTGCTAAATTACTCATGAATAAGGCCTTACTGTATAATCAAGCAAATTTTCAAAACAAAAGGAATTATCCCCTTGCCAAAAATAAGATCTGATGATATGAAAATAAAAAAGTATCAACCCTGAAAAGTAATCAGTAACAAAACATTTTCAGTTTTCCTAAATCAAAACAATCCTTAACAAAACACTGCAACAACATAAAAACACAAACATGTTGACAATGAATTCATGAAAATACAGTATAACATCATCACCTCTGGATCTGGAATATTTTGAATTAAAATGACCCTATATCATTACTCCAGATAACTGAATGCTGGAATACAATATTTTGAAGTGCAGATTACATCTCAGAAACTACATAAGCCTATATCTTTGCAATATGACATTTTTACATTAAAATAAAGTTTAATATACACTTACCAAATAATTACATAGCTATTGTTCCTACTTTACGCGGCAGCTCAAAATTTAAAATTTGCAGTAGCGCTCGTTTGTTTAAGGTGTAGTTATACTGCCCCGCCTACTTTTGGGGAAGGATTGGTACAACACAGCTAAAAAGTTCAGTTCATTTATGCTCTATGTCCATGAGAGGGGAGGAGAGAGGGGTCTGATCATGTAATTATTTGGTAAGTATTTATAAAACTTTATTTTATTATAAAAATGTCATTTTTATATAAGTAAATTACCAAATAATTACATAGCTGAATCCCACATTCACAGGAGGTGGGATACATGGACAAAACAACTCAAAAACACTCGGGGATGGAGATGAATTTGAAATAGGAATTTTATACATGAACTTACCTGTTGTTTACATATAGCTGTAATTCTCGATCTCGACAGAAAATTCAAAACTGGCGGTCCCGTAATATATGGTCAGGTGATCGACTACCGCCCTCTACCGGGGTGCCTAGATCCATTTCCATCAACAACTAATCATATTTTCTCTGTATCGGGGCGCGACTGTTCGTCTGCTCCTCTTCAGGGAAATTCATCGGTGCTTTTTTGTTTCTTCTTTGGTGAAGTACCCACTTTTGTTAGCGGTTCTGGCTTGTTTTTGGCTTTGGTTGAGATTTTTCTAGTTATGTCTGATTCAGGATCTCAAATTAGATATTCTTGAGGGTTGTAAACTTCCGAATGTCTCGGTCTAACATAGACCCTCACTCTTCTTGCTCTAACTGTAGAGGAAATTGTGCGAATCTGGATAGATGTGATGAATGATAGTCTTTGTCTGTTGATTGGCAAAAGTTGGTAAATATCAGACAAAATTAAGTAAAGATAGAGACACGTAAGGCTTGGCCAGAAGTTCCCTCCCAGAGTAGATAGTATTGCAGCTTGTTCTGTCCTGTACCCTCCCTGTTCCTATTCCTGCCGGATCCTGTTGTTTCGAACCCACTACCGTGTCAGACCTTCGGGCAGGGTGATGGTAAGATTGCGGCTCTTTTTCTCTCGATGAGAAGATTGGCCAGGATGTGAGTGCGATGTCTAGACATCAGTGTTGCGATGATAGTGTTGTGGAGGAGGTGACTGTTAGTCCCCCTCGCTCTCTAGGTGAGGCCTCATCCCGGCTCCCAGGGCTCAGGAAGACATGCCGAAAGCCGAGAAGGGAGGCGAGTGGGGTCTGCTCCTGGCTTGATTTCTCCCTCTAACAGTCCTGTTGCGTCCCAGGCTGTTGCAGCTCGCTATAGTAAGCGATGCGGAGGTGTCTTCTTGTGCTTCTGTTTCGATTAGGAGGAGTTGGAAGCAGTGGGAGTCTAATGAGCGCTGAAGGAAAGCGCGAAACACTCCAAGTCAAGTTCCTATCAGAAACTTTCGCCGCGTTCTCCTCTTCCGTCACTTGTAGCTTTTAGGATAGCTGAAGATCTCTTCTTCTTCAGGCAGTCCGGATGTGCGTTCTACGGATCGTAAGCGAGCGCCGGATCCTCCTGTTAGCATGCAAGTAGCGGCTTCCTTCCCGTTGGATCCCAAGTCGGCTTTTATGCCTCCGGTTCCTGCCCCCCTTTCGCAAGAGGACAAATTGGACAAGATTTTGAGACTTTTCGAAGGTTTTAAAGCTCCAGCACTTCAGGTTCCTTCTGCAACTGAGGCTCCGGTCTCTGCTCCCGCTCACGCACCTGGCGCCGCTTCCGCTCGCGCGCCTGGCTCCGCTTCCGCTCGCGCGCCTGGCTCCGCTTCCGCTCGCGCTCCTGGCGCCACTTCCGCCCGCACTGGCCGCACTCACGACGCTACTTTGGCGCTTGGCGCCTCTCAAGCGCTACGTTTCCAAAACTGCACAATGTTTGCGCTTCTAAGCGCTACAAGTAGTTTTAGGCGCCTCTTTGGCTCAGTCTTCTAAGGCCTGACTCCTCTCAAGCTCATGTTGGATGCGCTTGTGGTGGGAGCTCTTGGCGCCTCAGTGGCGTTCAGATACTCTCAAGAGGATAACGCCGGTTGGCTCGAGGCGTTTCTATCCGGTACTCAACTCTTCAAATTCTCTCCCCAGTTTCCGATGTTTGGAAGTAGATGATGTTCGTCTGCTCCTAATTAACTTTAGCATCTCTTACAACTTTTTGAAAGAAACATTTCAAAGACTTTGCTCCAGCTTCCCCTTCGTCTCCGACTCACTTGGTTGCCAAGGATTTTAAACACCTCCTTCCTCATTTCTGAAGCTGTGAGGTCCTGTCTGTTTGAAAGGCTCTCGAGGAGCAAGGATGGTTGACAAGAAAGATCTCGGAGATGAAACATCTTTGGCACCACACCATGTCTTTCCAAGTCTACTAGTTGGTAGTGTGAGACTGAGGAAGTCTTTTTTCCTTGGGAGACTCTGCCTCCTCAAGGGATTTCTCCAGCCTTGTGGATTCTGCCGTCAAACAGCTTTTTCTTTTAGTCCAAAGTCGACTAGATCTTGAATTGACCATCTGGTGGTTCCTTTGGGATACAGGAGATCAGCTCTTTTATTGACTGGTGTAGGGCGCGAGCAGGATAGTGAAAGTCTGTGATCTTCCCCAAGACTGCTACAGATCTCGTGCTATTTGGCCTGCCTGGACCGGAAGGCCGTATCATCACGAATGGCGAGCGTCAGAAATTGCCTCGTGACTGCTACGACATTTTAGAAGAGAAGAGCACATTGGATTTAGTTTGTGTGGAGTCTCCAGAGACGAAATCTGCTCCTCTTTTTGCTCCTTTGCTTAAGGAATCCCTTTTTCCCGCCACGTTAGTTAGGGAAATTTCGGAGGCTCTCTCACGGAAGTCTACTCAAGACCTACTGGCTCATTCTTGAAAAGACAGTTCGACTTCTCCAGTAGTACCCAGGCCTTCTTTCCCTGTATCCTCTAGGCCTTCTCAGATGCTCCTTCTCGGCCTTTTCCGTTAACTGAGAGGAAAATTCTCTTCTCATCCCCAGAAGCTGGGGGTACCATGATGAGTTCAAGGTCCGCCCAGCTACAGCAGTCGGAGCCAGACTAAAGTCGTTCTGGCAAGTTTGGGAGGCCAGAGCAGAACCTGGGTGATCAGCGTTCTGAGAAAGTGTTCCCTTCTCAGAGAGTCCTCCTTTAAAGAGTCTTAGCCAGTAGACTTCAGCGTATCATCCAGGGACTCAGAGAAACTTGTGGTGTTGGAGGAGGAGATTACTTCCCTCCTTCAAAGGGAGCCATAAGCTTGATCCTCGAACCTTCATCTCCAGGGTTCTACAACCGTCTGTTTCTGGTTCCAAAATCGTCAGGAGGATGGAGACCAGTCCTCGGCAATGGCGCCCTGAACAAATTTGTGCTTCAAACACCATTCAAAGTGGAAACCACACAGTCGGTTATCAATTCCTGAAGGAAGGAGACTGGATGGTGTCCCTCGATCTCCAGGGCCCTTATACTTTCATGTACCTGTCCATCCGAGATCAAAAGGGGAAATTCCCTACGGTTTGTGTTCAGAGGCAGGGGCTTTTCAATTCCAGGGCTCTTTGCTTGGCCTATCAACAGCCCCACAAAGTTTTACAAGGGCGATGGCTCCAATTGCGAAATGGCTTCACTTAGAGGGAATTCACATTTCCCTTTACCTCGACGACTGGCTGATCCGGTCTCCGTCAAAAGGCCAATGCATGAAGGACCTACAAAGGACCCTTTCTCTTACCGACGAATTGGGACTCATAGTAAATCTTCCAAAGTCACAACTCTCTCCATCTCAAGACTTGACTTATTTGGGAGTTCGGATGAACTCAGTTCTTTTCAGTTTTCGGCGATCTCAAGGATCGAGAAATGCCTGCTGAAAGTGAGATACCTGATGGCAGCCAAGACTTGTTCTGCCAAGGAATGGATGAGCCTTTTAGGCACCCTCTCATCGCTAGAGATGTTCGTCAGTCTGGGGAGGCTACACATGAGACCTCTTCAGTTCTTCCTACAGCAGATCTGGAACAGGAAGAAAGACACGGATTCGTTTGTTTTTCCTCTATCCACTCAAGTAAAGCAAGACCTGTCGTGGTGAGGAGCAGAGCAGAGGGCAAACCAGTCGAGGTTTGTCACTGGATTAAGAGGAACCCAGACTGATGTTGTTCTCCGGCCAGCTTCCAGGCGAGGGTTGAGGAGCAACATTGAGGATCTTCAAGTGTCGACAATTGGTCTTCATCCCATGAGACTGGCATAAATGCGAGAAAGAGAGTTGAGAGACAGTACATCTAGCCTTGGAACATTTACGTTGCTTCTGGTGGAAAACAAAAAGATATTAGTGCGCACGGACAACTCCACAGCTCACAAAAATGCATTGAAGAAACAGGAAACACTCACTCCACTTCTCTCTGTTCGAGATCGCAAAAGACCTGCTTTTGTGGTAGCAACCAAGAACATAGAGCTAATGTTTGCTTCATCCAGAATATAAGCGCGAAGCCGGATATCCTCAGCAGGTCACTCGGTCATTCCGATGAGATGGACCTCCACCAGAAAGTCTGCCGAGGCCTGTGGAAGGTTTGGGGAACTCCCATGTAGACCTGTTCATATGGGAAAACACGCAGACTACCTCTCTTTTTACTCTCCTGTTCCAGACCCAGAAGCATTAGCGGTGGATGCCATGCTCCTGGACTGGTCGGGTCTCTTCCTTTATGCATTCCCTCCCTTCAGGATGCTGGGAGAAGTCCTGAAAAAGTTTCGAGCACACAAAGGTGTGTCAATGATCCTTATAGCTCCATGGTGGCCAGGAGGAAGATCATGGTTTTCCAGAGCTACTGGAGGAGAAAGTAGTCGTTGGCCCAGGAGGTTGCCATTTAGACCAGACCTTCATGTGCCAGTTGCACATGAAAGTTTCCACTGGGCCCGTCAGATCTAAATCTGACAGGTTCGACTCTCGAACTCCCCAGGAGGAGGCTTCTCCTAGAAAAGAGTGGCGCCAGGCAATGGCTAGATCAACCAAGGCCCTCATCTACAAAGGTCTATCAAGCCAAAAGTGAGCGCTTCGGGGGTGGTGCTCGAGTCTGGAGTGTCTTCCACTTCTAAACTCCAACCGGGTGGCGGATTTTCTTTTGTTTCTGCACAGGAGAAAATTGGCTGTCGCGATTAAGAGGTATAGGAGTATGCTGGCTGACAGTTTCAGGAATAAGTGACCTTTCTCGGACTAAAGATGTGCAGAACTCATGTCCTTTGCACCACCACTAAAGGCAAAATCTCTTAGAGTGTACCGCATTGGAATTTGGATGTGTGGTGCTAAGAGTGGCTTACCTCCAGTCTTTTTGAGCCTTTGAGTTCCTGCTCGTTAAGGAATCTAACTAAGAAAGCTCTCTTTCTCTTGGCACTGGCCTCGGCAAAGAGAGAAGTAGTGGGATCATCCTCTCTGGACAAAGAGTTGTAGTTTTTGTGGATAGGCTGTAATTCCTTCACCTTGGGTTTCCTAGCTAAAACGAAAACCCTAGTAATCCATGGCCAAGGGAATTTCCATTCCTAGCCTATCCTGTGAGTGGAAAAAGCGGAGAGACTTCTCTGTCGGTCAGAGCATTGAAATTCTATATCTAGACAGGACCAGAAGTGTAAGAGGAACTCATGATTTTTTATGGTGCTCAACTAAGAACTTAAGAACCCTCTAATAAATGGTTGTCCTTTTGAAAGAACTGATTCAGGAGGCACACAAGGAATTAAGGGATGTGGATTTCCCCTTAGTTAAAGTGAGGCCTCATGAAATTAGGGCTATTACCTTCTTTAGCCTTCAAGAAGAACATGGCTTTAAAGGATTCTAGTTTCCAACTTATTGGAGATGTTGTTAATCCTGTTTTTGCCTCGCATTATCTGAGACAGATCGAGCACATATGAAGACTGATACGTTGGGCCCCTTTATTTAAATCTGACACGGTGATGAGCAAGGAAACCAGGCTCTAGATCCTCTCCTTAGGTTCCTTGGGTGCAGAAGTTTATTTCTTTTTGGTGAACTACTGGAGCCTAAGAGGTTAGATGGCCTAGTAGGTCTAATTTTAATATTAGGTTGGTGTGAGTTTTTATGGTTGGGTGATATGATGGTGGATGCTTTGAGTACTAAGCCTGAGCAGGGGCATTATATGCTTTGGTTGATTGTGTGTCGGGCGGCTGGGCCAGACCTTTCTGCCGCCAACGGCACAAGTCTCACAGGTACTCATTGCAGTTGCACTAAGGATGGCAGGTTACAGAGGCGGTAACCGAGAAGCAACTGCCCTTAACTTGGTAGGATCCAAAGTTAAGGCGTTTTTTCTTAGCCTGATGATCGGTTTTCCATTTTAACGCACTTACAGCTGTGTCCATGCCCCACACTTCTCAATGTGGCAATCAGCTATATGTGCAAACAACAGGCTGGATTTCATGTATAAATGACATTTTTATAATAAAATAAGATTTTATATCATACTTACCTGTTGTTTACATACTCCTAAACACATTCCCACCCGCTCCACTTGAGGACAAGGGGACATAGAAAATATGATTAGTTGTTGATGAAATGGATCCAGGCACGGTGCAGAGGCGGGAGTAATTAAATCACCTGACCACCATATATTAGCGGGACCGCCAGTTTTGAATTTTTTTCTGTCGAGATCGAGAATTACAGCTATATGTAAACAACAGGTAAGTATGATATAAAATCTTATTTTATTATAAAAATGTCATATTTAGCTAGCATCATGAAATGCTTGTTGTAACCTTACCTGGTGAGGGAGCTACGGCAGGTGGGTACTGCCTCTGGTCGGAGCTCCTCTCGACCTGTAGTCGCATGGCGGTAGAGACAAGAGTTGCCTCTACTTCAGTGGGTGCTTTGCAATGTAGAAGTTAATCGCAGGTCGCCAAAGCTAACACTCCACATCAAAATGTGCGTGTGCCCTTGCTCTGGGTGCAGTACAAAATATGATCAGAATTTTAAAACCTACACCACAAACTTGTTACAAAATCAAACCAACTGATGGTACTCACAACACAGTACCAATCAGGCTTCCCAAGAAAACACCAATCCTCATTCAAGGAGAGTGGACAGAGGAAAAAACAAGAAATTCCTCCTATCCCTCTTCACCCCACACCATGCCAGCTGCGAAAAACAGGCCTAGAGTACTGCAATTTTTGTAAGTTGTTTCCACGTCACGCAGGTAGAACATTGCAAAAACTGATTTGCATCTCCAATATGTGGATTGTAGGAGAAGACAGTGATAGATTGCACTTGAAGGCCAAGGAAGTCGCTACTGCTCTAATTTCATGTGCTTTGACCTTGTATAAAGGAAAAACATCCTCCTGGATCTTGGTGTGTGATTCAGAAATCACAGTTCTTAAAGCGTGTTAAGGCATTCTTGGATGATGGCTGACTGGGATTTTTAAGTGAACACCATAGATTTGGAGAAGGGCCTCTAACTTCTTTGGTTCTTTGTAAATACTCACGAAGAGAACAAACTGGGCAGAGGAGTCTATCTTGATCTGCTTGACCTAGAATATTAGCCAGGCTCTTGACTGTAAAGGAGCGTGGCCAGGGATTAGAGGGGTCTTTGTTCTTCGCCATAAAACCTAAGGTCAGGGAGCAGGTAGCATCACCTTGCGAGAAGCCTACTCTCTTATCAAAGGCATGTAGCTCGCTAACCCTCTTCGCCATTTCTAAGGTCATAAGAAAAAGCGTCTTTCTTGTCAGATTTTTAAGAGAGGAGGATTCTAGAGGTTCAAAGGGAGGGCCTGAAAGCCATTTGAGGACAATATCCAAATTCCACGCTGGATCCGGGCTTCTATCTTGCTTAGTAGTATTCAGGGACTTTATTAAATCACTGAAGTCCTGGTTTAATGCAAGATCTATTCCTCTGTGCCTGAAGACAGAATTCAACATAGATCTGTATCCCTTGATGGTTGATGTGGCTAGACTTTTTAAGGATCTGAGGAACAGCAAAAAATCTGCGATCTGAGTTACAGTCGTTTGAGCAGAGGATATATTTCTGTCTCAACACCAGCTCCGAAAGACTGTCCACTTCAATTGGTAGACTGCAGCAGAAGATCATCGCCTACATCCTGCAATAGCTTCTGCAGCCTTCCTTGAAAACCCTTTTGCTCTGACAAGCTCCCTGACAGTCTGAAGCCTGTCAGAGCGAGAGTGGATAAGCCTCAATGAAAACAAAGAAAATGGGGCTGCCTGAGAAGATTTCTCTTCTGAGGTAGAAGCCTTGGATAGTCTACTAGTAGGCTTAGAAGGTCTGGGAACCACTCCTTGTGTGGCCAAAAGGGAGCCACTAGGGTCACTGATACACTGCTGTGGGTGTTGAACTTCCTCAACACTTCTCTTGCCATGTTAAAGGGAGGAAAGGCGAAGACGTCGAGACCCGTCCAATCTTGCAACATGGCATCTGTCGCCTACGCTTGCAGATCTGGAGTCAGGGAACAGTACAGAGGGAGACAGTGGTTTCTTGACGTTGCAAACAGGTCTACTGTCAGCTTTCCCCACCGTTTCCAGAGGTTGGTGCACACCTGTGGATTGAGTGTCCACTCCGTCGGTAGAACCAGTTTGCAGGAGACAGTGACACCCCTGTTGCTAATCTGTCCCCTGCCAGCCACCACCGAAGGTTCTCCTTGATTTCAGGGGTGATTCTGAAGATGAACAAATCTGGAAATATCTTTCTCCACCAGTTGGCTTTGAGATAGAACTGAAGGGGTCTGATGTGTAGGCTGCCCAGAGGTACAAACTTCTCAGTTGATGACAGAGTTCCCACAAGGCTCATCCAAGCATTGTCCAAGCAGGACAGAAGAGACATGAATTCTTGAACTTTCAAAATGCAGTTGCGAATCCTTTGTTGGGATGGAAAAGCCCGAAAATTCAGAGAATCTATCACTATCCCCAAATAAAGAATCGACTGTGTGGGGATTAATTGTGATTTCTTGAAGTTTATCAGCAATCCTAGGTCTTGTGCAAGTTGAAGGGTCTTCTGAAGGTCTTCCGTGCATTGGGCTTCTGAAGGGGAGATAGGAGCCAATCGTCCAGATATAAGGGCACGCTGATTCCTATAAGGTGTAGCCACTTCGCTGAAGGAGCGAGAACTCTGGTGAAAACTTGAGGTGCCATGGAAAGGCTGAAGCACAAGGCCCAAAACTGAAAGACCGTCCTGGAACACGAATCTCAGATACGTCCTGGAATCCTGGTGAACTGGAATGTGGAAATAAGCGCCCTCCATATCTATTGCCAACCATCCAATCCCCGATGGATGGCTGACAGGACCGATTGATTTGTTTCCATCTTGAATTCGTAGCTTGGACAAAGAAGTTCAGAACACTGACGTCCAGGGCAGGTCTCCATCCCCTGGATGACTTGGGGACTACGAAGAGGCAGTTGTAAAAGGCCTCTGTGCTCGTGTCGTCGACTTTCTCCACTGCCTGTTTATCGAGCAGAGCCGAAACTTCTCGAGACGGCTGAAATCCTCTCTGAGCCTACAGAGTAGGCTGTCAACTTGATGGGAGAGGTTACTAAGGGAGGTTTCCCCCTGATGGGGACAGAGTAGTCCTCTTTCAAGACTTGAAGCAACAAGGATCTACTTTCCTTGATTCCCAACTGTTCCAAAAAAGTAGTAGTCTTGCTACCATTGGAGCACTGAGGACAGGTAGCTCACTTGCGAGAGGTGGTTTTACTAGAGGGTTGTTTGCTGGGTCGCACTGGATGCAAATTGGTTCTCAGACGGGACTGGACGCAACGTCTACTCCCTTGAAAGGGTTGCTGAGGGAATGGAAAAGTAGTTCTGGTCAGAGGAACTGCAGTGGAAGAAGGACGTGTCGAGATCCTAGTCCTCTTGGTGGACTGAGCGAGTAAATCTTGGGGGGATTTCTTCTGCAATTCTCCTGCCACCCGTTCTAAAGTCTCCTGAGGAAATAAGCTGTTGCTGTCCAAGGGAGCAAACAAAAGGGAAGAACGTTGAAAAGGAGTGACCCCCTTAGAGATGAACGAGCACCATAAGTCTCGTTTCTTCAGTACACCAGTAGTGGAAATGGTGGCTAGTTCATTGGCACTGTCCCTGTCCCTTACTGCACGATCTGTGCAAGCCAGAACCCCCAGCCAGTCCAAAGCAAAATTCTCTTGAAATGATGCGCAGTCTTCGATCTTCTTCGCTAGCACACCAACGGTCCAATCGAGGAAACTCAGAACCTAGAAAACCTTAAAAATATCTTTCGGCAAACGGTTCAGTTCCGATGAGGTAAACAAAATCCAGGCGGACGAGAAAGCTGACCAACGAGTAGCGTCAATGAGACTGGAGAAGTCCCCTTGAGAGGAGGCAGAAACTCCCAAGGATGGAACTTCCCCAGTGGAATAGGACAGATACTTTTGACGTATCACATGAGAAGGAGGCGCACAGAACGCAGCTTTACCAATGTCTCTCTTCTCTGACAACCATATGGTGATATGTGTGAAAGCTTTACTGGAGGAGGACACAACCATACGCGGGAATTCTGCTGCTCCTAACGGTTGTTGCATCGTAAACGCCAAACCTGGAGAAGAAGGGGTGGCTAGAGAAAAGAAGTCTGGGTAGCATACCAGGAAGAACCGTAACAGGGCTGCGTGGTTCGATGTAGGATCATCCTCCTCTACAGGTTCCTCTTCAGAAGAAATTGGAGGATCTGAAGGCGCTTGATTGGTTGTAGATGGGTTCTGCAGCAGGTTCAAGAAGTTATCTAAATGTCAATGAATAGGGACTAGGGAAGGATCCTGAACCGCAAGGGGATCGGCATGAGTCACACCAGAGACAGCAAGTCCCACCTGTGGCGCCGGATGGATGCTGAAAGGCGGACAAACATCAACACTGGCGCCCACTAACACTGGACGCTTGGTCCCTGGATGTCCGCTCTCTGATCTGGCAGACAGATCTGAAGTCTGCAATTCGGACACTATGCTCCCAAAAGGAGGATGCTTGGAAGCTAGGTGTCCACAAGGCAGATACTTGGACACTTGATGTCCAAGCACAGAACGTTCTAACAAAACACGATTGCTCTTGGAACACATGAACACTGGCCGTCCACTTGTTGGACGCGCGGACAACGGACGCTCCAACGAGTGTCACTCGGACACTGATTTCTCACAACCGGGCATTACTCTCTTGGACTCTGGGCGTTCGGACACTGGATAACCATACACTGGACTAACGGACACTTTCTTACATACAGGTACAGGTAGTCGTTGACTTACGACCTATGCGACTACGACTGACCGACTTTACGACGGCTACGACAATATAATATATATAATAATATTTAATTTTATATTTTGCTAAAATACGTCGAAGCGCCTTCAGCGTCGATACTTTTTTCCCGCTACCGCAGCGCACTCATATCCGAGAGATGCTCAGCTTTCCGGCAACATAGTGTGTTTGTGTTGTTCAAAATGGTAAAAGATTCATATTTTTGTAATGTATTTTGTATTTCTATTTTTGCAAATAAATCAAATGTACAGTAATAACAAATTACCGTATTTGATGGCTTATAATAAGCATGTCTGCATAGGACGCACCCCAATTTCAGCAGGACACTGAGGGAAAAAAATAAGGTTTCCTAGCCTATGCTCATATGATTTTGGTAAGTAAAACTGTAGTATTAGGTTATCATATGCATATTGTTTCTTACCAACAGAATCAACAAAAAACATTAATAAAGAAGTTATTTACCATATTTATATTTATCAAAATATGTATTATACAATCAGCCATTTACTACGATCGAATGTTTCGTCTGCTGCTGAAAGCTACCTCATAGGTTTACCAATAGATCGCAACACATTCATTTGTAAACATTGTTTCTTACCGCCAGAATCAACAAAAACATTAATAAAGATGTTACCTACGGTAATATATGTTATATATATCCATTATATATTATAAAAGTATGCAATCAAGGGGTAAAATTCAATAAATAAAAGTGTTTCCTATGTAACAGCTCGAGTCTTGTGAGCAACTGAACAAAGCCATGTTATTATTCTTAAAAGAGAATGCTAGCACGAGTTACGAAGTATCAACTCAACGAAGCCTTGTTATTATGCCTAAAGAGAATGGTAGCAGGAATTGTCAACCACCAATTGATCGAAGCCATGTTGTTATGCGTAAAGAGAATGTTAGCAGGAATTGCCAATTACCAACTGAACGAAGCCTTGTTATCCGTAAAGCTCTCGAGATAATCACCAATAGGTGGCAGCACACGTACTGTTTATATCTATAAATGTGGAATGCGGCGATCCGCTGTAGACTACGATAATGATATTAACATTTTAATGAAAATATTGATAATAACAACGTAGATATTGATTATAATACTAGCAGTAGTAATTACGGTGATGGTAATTGTGATAATGATAAATAATTATAATAAACTTTGTTTTTTAATAGGTTATTAGGATAACACCGAATTTTACACTAGGCTACAACATCTACGTGACGTTTCATGTATAATTTCCACCAAAATTCTTAAATTTTGAGCCTACATTATGTACATAGGGACGCAGGGGATTTTTAGGCCATTTTTTTAAAAAGTGCGTCTTATACGCCACAAATACGGTATGTATTTAATTCAAACCTATAAATAAACAAAAGTAAATAATACGTCATACGTGTAGCCGATTGGCAATGCAAATGGCGGATAAGAAAATGTAAACAGACCAGACAGATGGCTTGAATGCCTACAATAAAAATGTTAAATACAGTAATAAAAGTAAGTATTAATCAAGGAGTTCAAGCATGATAAGATTTCATATGCTAAACGTAAAAATAGGTACTATACATGCACATTTTTTGGATAATATAAAATGTATATGTAGGCTAGTCATACTTATGATATATGATGGATAATATACGGTAGGTACAGAATACATGTACATATGTGGTTGGTTGACTTACGACGAGATCGACTTCTGACCACTCTGTCAGAACCTAATGCCGTCGTAAGTCGACGACTACCTGTACTTTATGGTGCTCGATGTCCATTGAAAGGGACCGAGAAGCTTGAGGAGACTCCCAAAAACTACAAGAGGGCAGAGAACTACAAGCCCTATCCAATGCTTGCTTACAAAACGGGGGAACGTCCTCGTCCATCGGACGCCAGACCTTTTCAATGGTCTTGAAACACTGGCAAATCGCTGACCACGCTTATGAGTGCCAGAGTCCAAGCCACTAGAAGATAAAGCATGTATGTCTATTCAGATGCCTTTTCAACGGCGATCCTCCGAGACCTGGTACGGGTCGACAACAGGCTTGGATGAGGCGACGACTACTCGTGGGCAAACCCCACCAACCTCCCTTGGACTGCCAGTTTGCTTCCTCCCAGGTGAGCAAGGGGAGTTTAGCAGGGACCTTGGTCTAGGAGCATCGGTGGGACGAGTAGCTGCCCCCTCCACTGACAGTGCACTCACACTGTTGAATTTGTCCATAAGGACATGCACAGAAATCCCAATTTGGGAAACAGTGTTCACCAATAAATCAAATTTCTTGTCCACACATGCTTCTAGGCTGGCAATGGTGTTGGGATCAGAAGAATGAGAGCCAGGGATTGGAGTTGTAGGGAAAGTCGGAGGACTTGAGATAGGGGGGAAAAAGCAGTTCCAGGTGTTGCATGAATAGGTAAAGGAGTCCCATCAACCCCCAAAGACTAAGCCTGACTAGCGGAAGCCTTCGCTTTAGCCCTAGCAGTAGCTTTCCTAATTCTGTCACACTGTAATTTGTTTAAGTATGCATAAAGTCTTTCACTTCCCCTTATCCCAGTCTCTACACTCATCACAGCAAAATTCAGGAGAGCAAACTTGTTCCCTGCACCAACTACAAACAGTATGATTGTCATAGTTGGCTGAAGTCAACCTATTCTTACAGCCCTTACTACAATACCTTATACTGTACTAGAAAGGCTAGAAACTGACATGATTAATTAATAAGTCAAAATCGGAAAGTCACAAAAGAGAAGTCTGAATTAGCTAAGCTAATTAACAGGACTGCTCTACCAAAAAGAACAAGTACAGGCAGTCCCCGGTTTACGACGGGGGTTCCGTTTTTACACCCGTCGTAAACCGAAAATCGTCGTAAGCCTAAAAAAATCCCAAGAAAACCTTACTTTTAACGCTTTGGGTGTAATGAAAACGATGTAAACTGCATTTTTATTGAGTTTTTCATAAAAAAAACCCTCCAAATTTTGATTATCCTGTCGTTTTGGAGCCATATTTCTTCCGTCGGATCAGCGTACGATGCGTCGTAACCCTGGAACATGCGTCATAAACCGGGAAATAATTTCTGATGAATATATTTGAAAAGCGTCGTAACCTCGGAACGTTGTAAGCTGGACCCATCGTAAACCGGGGACTGCCTGTACTTCACCAAATGAAGGATAACGGCAGTCGTCCGGTGAAAAAGAACAAATTCCGAGCTGCTTATGACCAAGAGTTCAGTCATTAACTGGCAGAAATGAACTGAGCTCTTTAGCTGTGTTGTGCCTATCCTTCCCCGAAAGTGGTCGGGGCAGTATAACCACACCTTAACAAACGAGCGCTACCGTGAATTTTAAATTTTGAGCTGCCACGTAAAGTAGAAACAATAGCTGTGTAATTATTCGGTAAGTTACTTATATAAAACAATATTTTACAGCTAGGTCATATCAATGCTATTGTTTCTCAACACGTTTCCCCAATACACAACTAATGGAGGTAAGATTAATCTCCACAATGGTCTCTAAGAATCATTGTAATACTCTAATGTAATGAAAAACCCTCAATGGGCAAAGAAAAGCCTCTGCATAAAAAAAAACAATGAGGCTGCACTGGCAAGTAGGGTATGGGTACCTTTATGACAACTGGTTGTCTGGACCTTGGCAACAAAGCTAGAACGAAAAAAATTTTGACTGCTCGTTCTCATACCTCAAAGTTGCAACAGCTATGGTAATAGGAACCTGCCTTCATGGAAAAAGGGCAGTAGAACTACCTTCTAACCAACTTATTAACATCATTGGTGAGACTGAGAGCCTCAAAAAAGGTTCCGAGGGGAGCTAAATTGTCCAATGAGGAAGCCTTTCATGAAATGCCAGATGGGATTTCTGAGGGCCATAGATAGTGACTTTCAGTCAGTGGTGTTGCTAATACCTGAGATAGGACTGTTCTACACCCCCTGAAACCTGATGAAGACCACAGTCACAGGGAAAGAGGTGTTGAATGGAATGGATAAATAACTTTGGAAGAGCAGCTGCTAGAAGTTGTCCTATCAATCCTGCTGAACCCACAGTAGAACAACCTGCACTATTGTATACGGTCAGAGGCTCTGAACTTCATTAGCATCTGAATGATTCAACTGAATGGAGGAAAGTGGATCACATCAAGGCAATCTCAACTTTAAATCAAAGAGCCGAGCTTCTAGGCTAATGAGGTTTATCATGATAAGTTTCATCCTCCTACAGGAAAACTTGAAAAAATCTCAATTCTATTGGGCTGTGCCCAGTTGAAGGCTTCACTATCATCTGAAACACAAGTTCCTTCCTGATTCTTGAGGAAAGTGGAGTTGTCTGCAAAATTTTCCAGTAAGAATAACAGTTTGAGAAACAAGACCACCAACATCAATTTCTGCAGGTTGATGTGCTATGTCCTGTCTACTTCTGACCAGGTCCTTATTACCTGCTAACCAAAGAAAAACTTTTCTTACCTAGTGTATAAATGACTGTAAAACACAAAATTAATGAGCCATTAGTCCTACCAATTTTGGAGAATGAACAGACTTATTTCTGAGATGGCAACAGGGTGAGCATATGAGAGAGCAACAGATGAGCAATACTTTATAAGTTGCAACCTCAGGGACAAGATCCTGCAGCACCAGTCTTTCCATGGATGGCAGCTATCCTGTCAGAGACTACTACCCATGGGCTAGAAGACCTGGCTGATGCTGATACTCCTGGATCAAAGAAAGGACCTCAAGATCATGTCTGCTGAATGACCCGCTAGTGCTGTCAGTGTTAACGTCCATTACCAGACACTTTACTCTTCAGGATGGAAAAAAAGCTGATTTCCTCCAACCGAGCTGCTGCCCCAGGTACTAGGCCCTGGGTTCCTGAAAGAGACCCAATTTTCCCACAGTCCTGTTATAGTATCCACAGCTACCAGCAGAACTTCCAATGTATTTCCCTAACATATTCAGAATGCTCCTGGAGCCAAGTTCCAGTTGAAGACCTGAAGAGCAGTTGCTAGGCTGAGACAAATGAAACAATACTGAAATATCTTACCCTTCGGATGAAGCATAAATATCTAAACAGAACAGGATATATTGGCCTGTGTAAGTATCCTAAGTGGATTTGATCAGGGAGTTGCTAGTGAAAATCTGAGCCTCTTAACATGCCCAGATGATGCTTGTTGCTCAACTGTACAGAACTGGTATCTGTATGTACTTCAATTATTAGCGGACATCCTAGGTCCCTGCCAATCTAGATGGGATTTGAAACAGACATACATCATCACGTTCCACAGCAACCCACACACCCTGCACCTTTACCTCCTGTAGGCATTGAGTGAAGTTTTTTTTAGAAGTTACTACTGCAGCAATGCAGACAGATACATAGGCTACACACATTCACACACCCAAATACACACATAGTCACACATACAGGTTTTGTGTATACAGTACATATTTATTCTATAAAATATTAAGTAAACTTTTTCATGTTATTGTAGGGAAATGTAGAGGTATGGTATAAGCCTAGTATGTTGCTGGTGCAATATGCCAGATAGATTTATTAACCTGGTGTTGTAGACACTGTACAAAAACAGTACACATTTAGTTTATGTAGGCTACTAATGTGCAGTACAAATTTTACTGCATTTCTGTAAGTTAGTACAAATTTTACTGCATTTCTGTAAGTTTATTAACAAACCTAATCAATTTCTCTTACATTTGATGTTATGTTTATTATTAGGTTCTGGCAAATGTAAGGTTCTTTATGTATATATTTCCACTCATTTTATCAAATTTCATGTTATAACTCATAAAAGTTAAGTATACCTTAGTTTAACCAGACCACTGAGCTGATTAACAGCTCTCCTAGGGCTGGCCCGAAGGATTTGACTTATTTTACGTAGCTAAGAACCAATTGGTTACTTAGCAACGGTTATAACTCATAGGATTAGCTATCTCAGCAAAGGCTGAGTTTCATCTATTTAAAGATCACAAGTACTTACTGTAATTAGGTAATCATAACAAAATACCCAAAATGAAAACACAAAGAATTAAGCATACATACCTCTTCGTTTTGCTACATAAAAGAAAAATGTCATATATAAATAAGATGAATAACAGGTCATTCGTAAAATCTGATATATTAAAAGTTATAGTGTAATACCATAATTTCACTGTAAACATGAATAATAAAGTAATATAAAACATCACTTACATGAAGAAGTGGTGGTGTCATATAAGGCAGCTCTTCATTTGCTGGAGTTCGTCCTGAGATAGCCATGGCTGCAGGGATTTCTGCTGATGGAGGTCTGTCAGCAGCTGTTCCTGCACCATGTGGGGATGTTGGTGATGGCTCTGAGCCTGGAGTTATGGAAGATCGGGTGGTGAGATGGGGTGACCTTGGAGATGACGGTCCCTTAGCTGATGATGCCGAGGTCACAGAGGTAGACATAAGTCCACTTTCAGCAGGGGCTGTTCCTTGAGTAGACTCCTCTTCTATGTCAAATCGTTTTTCGGGGACAGGTGGTGCTGGTTCGTAGGTACTTTCTCCCTTCCATCCAGCACTAAACAGAACAAGGAAAATGTCATATTAATTCTTTTTCACGAAAATCAAGCATTCCTAAATACATTCAAGTTTTTAGGGAACTGACTTTCTTTACTACCATCACAAATACGGCATACTGAGAAGTGTGATGGAAAGGAAGAAAGATTGAAGAAATATAAGAATGTTTGATGACAGTGAAGACCTGCAAAAAAATTGCTCTTGCAACTACAGGGGCAGTAGCTTAATACTAATTTTCAGGTTATCTCACTAACACTGTAACAAAAACAGTATTTTGCATCATTTCTGAGTGGATTTCTTTCTCTGCCTTTCAAGGACATAAGCACAAAAAAGTTATTGGGATGTTCATTTGTGCTGATAAACCTCAGCATAATCAGTTTATATTAGAACTCATTAAATTTTCTACTATATGACACTACATTTATATGGTAGCTCCACAAATACAGTATTTTACTCTAAAAAATTTGGCAGGAAAATAAACTTTTGAAAATAAAGCTCCAGGGTCCAAAAGATATATGTAAAAAAATTTCCTGTTTTCTATTACTATTGCAGTGTTACCTAGACCATGAGTTAACATCTTTTGCTCAAGTAGGGAAGGCCCAAAAAGTTACTTCCTTATTTTAAGCTTACTAAAATAAATAAAAGACAATCTTCATAAAATACTAACCCTTTATCTTTGGTAATAGCTTTGGGGTCATCATAATTATCGGTATCAGTTTCTGGATCCTCAGAATCGTCTCGGACCACTTTCGCATATGGATGATCCTCTGTTAATGCAAAGTAACCATGAGTGAAAACACTATAATATAATATATTGTAAACTCACATTTATGGCAATATGTTTTCCATCGTAAAGCAGTCAAGTATACTTGCCAAGGAAAGCATTGACTTTCAGTACATGAAAACCACTTGAAAATTAATCACACTGAACATGTCTTACTAGTACTACTGTTGAATATAAACAATACAATGAACAAAAAGGCCAATGCGCATTAATGAAGATCTTCAAAACCATTTAATTTTTTTTTTTTTTTGCATATCATATTTCTTGAATACTTTTGTTTTAACATTCTAATTATTCTACATTTTTTGTTTTAACATTTAGCCATTATTAAAATGTTATAACAGATGACCTAAAAAGTAAAATCTGCTTACTCTTTGGTAGCTTCACATGAGCATAAGGATGATTCTTCTTCACTTTGGCATATGGATGAGCAGCAGCAGCACTAGCATCACTTGTGGGTGGACTAGTAGGGCTGGTGGGGGATGTAATCGATGCATCTCTTATTACAGCAGCCCGTCCACCCTGACCTATTGCATTAGCAGGAAGGACCTGGACCCCACCAATGACCTTAGCTGCACCAGTTCCTGTTGTTCAGGAACATAATGAATTACTGTATTCCAAAAAATATGACCACTAGCCAATACAATCTATACAACCAAATGCATTTGGTACACCAGAAAATTCAAAAGCATCAACAAATACATCATATGATTTTTATATGTACAGTATTTGTTTCTCTCAGCACTAAGTAATACTTGGACATTTTCCTTATTCTGCATTAAAATTACATTAGTATCATCAGTCTTTTTTTAAAATTTTGTTATAAAAATCTAAAATGCTTTGCCCGCAATACTGGGCCACTCTTGTTAACAAACGCCTTAACCTCAGGGTAAATTATGTCAGGCAATTTATGCCAATGGTCAGCATCATACTTACCCTTTATAGGCAGCAAGCGATTACTCAACAAATAGAAATTTTTAATTCTTAAGCTGCTACTCTAATCCCTTGCTGAAAATTAAAGCACCGAAGTATGAGACATCAGTCCCCCTTTTTTTGATAATGACTCACCATCATTAACATCTCCAACAGCTGCATAAAGATCTGAAGAATGTTGTGACTGAGTACGTTCGACTTTACATTCAGAAGCTGCCGGATCAGGCTGAGCACTCAGAGGGATAGCAGGTAACTCTCGCTTCAGAGTGCACCTTTGAAGCCAGAAAAATTGAGTTATATTAGAAAAGAAATGCATGGACAGCTGCCCTACTCTACCTACATGTTCAATGCTAACTAATTTTGTGTCATATGTATTCTAAACCTGTATAAGACTGCAAAATGGTGGTTTTTAAATGATAAGCAGAAACTGGAAGAGTATTGTTTAAGAATTTGGACAGCTAAATGAGAACAGACCAAAAGAAGCAGATGAAAAGTAAATGGCTGACAGATATGCAGCTTTGGGCCAAAGGGATTCTACAGAGACCTTGCATCAGGTGAAGTTCAATCTATCATTTCAATTTAATATAGTGTTTTTAAAATTAGTATTCTGCACGATAATACATGTTCAAAAAACAATATTAAATTGTAATGTAAAACTTGTTATTTTTTTATATTTAATGCTCTGATAAATAATTTACCTACATGAGAAAACATGTGACCTAAGCCCCAAAGGAATGATAGTACGGTACTTTGAAACTTACAACTTGTATACAGTAACATAAGGTATACTGTACATGTATTGTGTTTCTTTCTGCCAGTAATCATGAATTGCTTAAACTGTTAACTAGCAAAGACTAGAAAGATAAAATTAAATATACAAAATTTACCTAATGTACATTTACAGGGTATTAGGGAATTTGCAAATACACTCCATTTTTAAATATAATGAGGTAACTGTCTTTATTTTCAATAGCCGTACTCTTTAGTAAGGGCAAGCAATGAGGCAAGAACATTACTTTACCTGCTCGATGCCTCTGAAGCTTCATCACTGCCTCTCGGTGTATTTGACCCATTAATCCGTGGATAGCTCCCTAAACCATTTTCACCTCCATCATGGCAGACTTTAACAGTAGTAATTCCCTGGGACAATTCATACTCATCGTACCTATTGTAATCACAAAAAATTTATGTAAACTGTGTAACTTATGAACCAACCCCACTTTTAAACAAAACTTTCATTCAGACATCAAATTTAAATTTAATTTGACAACTGAACAATGTTTTATAAATACTTAAAAAATATTTAAATCAATCGTAAAATTTAATAGTACACAGACAGGTTTCCCATGAGCTTGTAAATCTTGCATCTGGGCAAAAGAAAAGTGGTAGATGGTGTTAACTTCCAGTTACAACAGCTACATGCACTGTCAATAGATGAAGTTGGGACAAGCACTCAAAACCCCAATTATTTGTTGTATATGTACTGCAATATACAGTTGCAAAACCTGGCCATATCTGTATAAGCATAAAAAAACTACTTTACATTAGGCAATTTGGACAATTTTGTGTACTGTAACAAGAAAAGCTTGAAGTTTCAACAACCAAGATACTGAAAATTAAAATTACCTGGAAAAATTAAAAAAAAATTTCTGCTGAAGGTGACTAGAGTATAACTGTGCTGTACTAGAAGATATAATGGGGGAAAAGCAATCAGTTGCACAAGTACTATATATGAAAGTGAAACGAACCAACAAACAGGAAAGCACAGAATATTATAAAGGGGGCCATAAATGGAGACTTGACCAAATCAGAATTCTGCTGATGTTTAGAGGCCAGGACAAAAAAAATTATGATGCAGTTCAGCATCTGCCTGAATCAGGCCAACAATACAGGCTCCTTTTATAACAATTTTAGTACCTCGCTTCTATTGGAAATGGGCAGCACTAGTGATGTTCCCCTTGAGAGGGTATCTTGGAGTTTTGAGATGCCAAATCAGTCTACTTTCTAAGTTAACCAAAATTAAGCTATACACCAACAGTGAGAAGGAAGTCGAGTACGAGAAAACTGAGAACATTGTGTATATGGTAATAATGTTTCATCCTTAGTCAACAAGTTACTAAAATTGTCAGCAGAGGATCCAATGTGCTCGATCCAATTAAGAGGAAATAAGAGAAAGGTTTCACTTACTCCAAATGACCAAAATTCCAAAGGAAGCTAATGACATATCATGACAGGACAACTGAATTATGGAAAGATACCTCCTATTACTTTATCCAGCAAAACATGTACGCAAAAGCCCTATCACCAAAACCTCATGGTTAAAAGAAATCAATCTGAAAATACAAGGTTTCATTAACCTAAACACAACAAAGGGGAAAATCCAATAATTCATGAGGTAATGAATTCCTCTTGTGAATATTTGTTTCCATCATCAAAACCAGGTGTCCTCTAGCAGAAACCAAGGAGAAAACTTCTGTATACTAATTAATAACACTGAGGTAAAGACGGGCCCCTTCAGGTGGCCTCACTCACTAATTACACCAGAAATATTTCAACATTTGGTTATGCTATAGCGATGTTGATGAAGAATAAATGTATATAAGGCATTACAATATATTAAAAAAATAATGAATATTATAGTTCAGCATAAAGCAAAAGTGTGACATCCCACTTACCCATCATCCTTCTTGGCACAAACGCAGAATGCCAAGAAGATAAATAGCACTATCGTGAAGCCAATAGTAATAAGAACTGCCCATGCTTGGATCACATCTAAAGCTACGGTTAGTGATGCACCATCTATAGGACCACCAGGCTCCCCTCCAAGAACATCTAGCAGGGAGGGAGAATGGACAGCAGTGTGTGGAGGGGAGTAAGCCCCTCCGAGGGCCCATATTGGCCTTTTTATTCCTACACCTACCATCACCTGCCGATTAGTTCATCTGGAAAAAAAAGAAAGAAAATAAACTTTAATAACTTCAGAAACATTAACCATCAAAATTATGTTTATAACCAATACTCAAAATCAAAATCTAAGGAGTTTCAGAAGATAGCAAAAAAACTCTCTCATTATGACACAACATATTTTTAATGTTTACTGCTAGTGTTGTACAATGCAAATATAATGCATGTTAGTCATATTAAATGCACCATCATCTTATTAATATTCAAATCTGTAAGTCTTTGTTTATGCTGGATATTAAACAATAATTTATTACTCCTTTAATAAGCTTGTGGTTACATTTACAATGTTCCATATTTTGGACAATAAGCTGTTGACAAATCTTTCAGTCTTTCTTGCACTTTGGTATTCTATTAAATTTCATGATTAATCCATCCCTATTATCCCTTATCCCTTACACTTAGAAAGTCTTACTGGATCTTTTCATTGATTAATCCATCCCTATTATCCCTTATCCCTTACACTTAGAAAGTCTTACTGGATCTTTTCATTGATTAATCCATCCCTATTATCCCTTATCCCTTACACTTAGAAAGTCTTACTGGATCTTTTCATTTAAAAAACTGCCATCCTAAATAAATGTTTGTTGTCTCTTGCTTCTTTGGAGATTTGCTGCACTGTGGCTTGCTTACATTTGTTGTCTCAACTTTACAAAGCATTGCTCTAGAAACAGTAACAGGGCTTCCTTGTTTCTTTAATGTGATTTTTTAAAGCATTCTAAATAATCTCTTGTGCTTAACTGTAAAGGACTTTTAAGTGAGGAGCTTTGGCTATCCATATTGTCTGAAAAAGGATTCATGGTTTCTTAATGACAGAAGCAAGCTTCTTATCCACTGTACCTAAGAGCCGATAAGAGATGTGGCAACGCTTATGCCATGTTCATTATGACTGAAGAATAATATAAGAAAGAGTGTATGTATTTTTAACATGAACTCAATATACACTGTACATTCCATTACAATATTTCTGTCAACACCTGTAAATGGTGCTAATCCCACTTCAACCCTCACACTAGGGTAGCCAGAGTGTAAGTTATGAACTTCTCACACAGACATTCACCAATTTATGATAAATGAAATGCAGTGAACTGTTGTTTTTCTTCATCTTTATATCTTTTAGGGCAGGTGCCTGTGTGTATAGAATAGTCTAAGCAAATTGCTAGGGTTTTGGGATAGCATAACACAGAACTATGACCTTCACTGCTTGTTTGTTATTTTCCGCTATTTTCAAACTACTATTGCTGCTGAAAGAATTCACAATGCAACCCCTTTTTAACCACAATATCTTTACCTCTTCCATCAATTTTAAACATACTGATTTCCCTGAAAATCATATCTATATTTTCATTTATTTTTTACATACAACCCAATGGGTAAATTTTTGTCAGTGGCCCTTTTTCAGTTTCCTTTTGGTCCTGTTTTACTCACCTACAAATTTCTGCACCTTTTCTTCATTGTTCTTATATACATCTTTCCTCTGACTGCATTTTGTTTCCTTCTTTTGTTATATCAGTTTGCTTTCTAATTTACAAGTTTCTTTTTTTACCTGGTATCCCCATCAAAGTTTTGAGCTTAATGAGGACAAGTCATCACAGGATTTCACTACATGCAAGTGAAATGGTTTCAAAACCTTTTTCTTTTTTTAACCAGCCTAATTAATTGTTTCACTAAATAGCAGATAAGATTCTCTATTTTAAGCCCTCAATAACCAAGTGGTAATTTCAATGACAGTAACAATTGTGCTTCCACAAAATCATGAGGGGTTTGGGATACTGTATTTTAAACACACAAAAGATTCATTGGGAATCAAGAATCATTTATGCTGTATTGGAATTCTGAGGCCCTAGAGAAGAAATTCTCAAATTTTTTCAGGATTACTAGTGCAGTTTATTGAGTTACCCAGATCTCTCGAACTGACAGTCACATCAGTTATATATCTCAATATGAAATATCAGTTAAATAAAATATACAAAAATCACTCACACAAATGTCAATATTATGAAATCCCACTAAGAATAAATCTCCAAATGGTTTTGGCTAAAAGAAAAGAAATACAGTACCGGTACAGTAATGTGATGGTGAAAGATTACAGTTACTGAATATAGGCCTATATTGCATGATTTATAAAATGAAATGATAAGTGGTGGCTTTCATGTGTGCCGACACAATAGGAGGTGACTTTCGTGTGTGCCCCAAGACGATCTTAAATCTCACTGTTCATTAAATTTTCAACCTACTGAACTGTACCAGTACAGTACTTGAAATTATATATACAAAGGGTACTCAACTTGTCTGATTATAACTTATCACATGTAAGTTCACATTAAGATTTTAAAATGAAAAATTATGAATCTGTCTTATATTAAGATGTCTTTGTAGCCACAAAGGGTATTAATGTTTGCTTTTTGACAAGTGTAATTTACAAACAGACAACTGTACTGTAGTTAATATATTCACTCTTACTTCATAAATGGTGTCAGACAAGTTTGTTGTTGTGATATGTAAGTGTTAATGACAAATACATGCACTGTGCTGTAATTAATAACCCCATTCCTATCATATGTACAGCCTCTTTCTTGTAATGTCTCATAAACATATTCTCAACCTTTCAATCATTACAGAACATTATTTCTAACAACTTCAAACTCATGCATTTTTTTATTTTTACTAGAAAATCTACCTATGGAAGTTCTTTTTCTAACACTTTTGTGAGTTAATAAATGAAAATAATGTATTAGACAACCCAGGTTTATTGACCAGTTTCCAGGTACCTGGTAATTTATTAAACTTTTTAAGTGTAGAGGGCTGCAGTAACTTGGGCTGTGCTTTGTTAGCCTACTTTCATTTCCAAATCATTGGTTAAATCTTGGTAAAATTATGATACTCTAACCTTAAAGCTGTTTTCATTATTTTGGGCAAAAGTTTAATAAGAATAGAAGTAATAATATGAGCAGTATACCAAGGTCAGAAGTGTGGAGGCAGTAACCACTTTACTATAAACCATTTATATGTTACATGTGCTTGGATAAAACCTGGAGCAGCCTAACCTAGAACTAGCATAGGAAGCCTAACATAACATAGCTACTATCCATAATTAATCCAACATTATAATTTAATAGTAAGGATAGGTCATGGTAGAGACCACTGGTGTATTAGCACTATTAACATACCCTGCATTCTGTGGTAATGTTATGATTACCTGGTGCATGTAGTATATTAAATATATACCATTCCATCAGAGCATAGCTCTTTTTGTAGGTATCCATTTATGTGTATTTTTTGCATTCTATCTTCACACATTATAATAATGAATTGCATTAAGGCATTGTCCCTTTGCTAAAAATATAAGGGATAAAGAAGGAATGAAAGACTAAGTGTAAAATGGAGGTACAGCAGTACAGTAGGCTAGCTGGTGATATGAGAGGGGCCCTGGCTTTAGTATTGGGATGTGGGTAAGGATGCTTGCGCTGGGCAGGGTATTATTAGTAGGCTAATATCAACTCATTAAATCTATTTTGCACAAAAAACCTTGTCCTATTCTTCCAAAACATTTGGCTTGCTATTAGGCTCATCATCAAGGTGCCATATCCCCAAGGACGTCGGCAATCATGGCTCGCCACTCCTCTCTATTTCCGGCTCTCTGCAGCAACTGAGCTGCAGACATTCTTCCTCCAGTCATTCTCACCAATCCATCCATATATTTTTGTCTAGGTCTTCCTCTTGGCCGACTTCCATTGATTTTACCAGTGAGAGAGAGATGTTCTAGTTCTTGTCTTCTCACTATGTGACCCACAAACCGCATTTGTCTACCTCTCACTGAAGCCAAAAGTTCTCTCTCAATGCCTACTCTCTCTAATACCTGCTCATTAGTTTTCCTTTCTGTCCATGATATTTTCAGCATCCTTCTCCAAAACCACATTTCAGCAGCCTGTAACCTCTCCTCATCTGCCTTCCTCAAGGTCCAAGTTTCACAGCCATACAACAATACAGACCAAACAAAACATTTCACAAATCTTCTCCTAAGATTCATCGATATTTTTGAGTTGGTGACTAATCTCTTTATCTTACCAAATGCATCTTTTGCCATGGATATTCTCTTCCTGATCTCTTTTTCGCATTTTCCATTTTCTATTAGGCTACTATGCTGATTTACTAATTAAAAAAATATATTATATATAATTAAAAAATATATATATATATATTTTATATATATATATATATATATATATATATATATATATATATATATATATATATATATATATATATATATATATATATATATATATATAATGAATATCTACATACAATTGTTCACCTGCAAGAGGCAGAATCAACCAATCACAGACTTTACTGGTCTACTAGCCTACAGTGAGATTTTACCAAAGTTCATATATACCTAGGCTCTGTTAGTCAATCCCTTTTGTTTTTTAGCCAATTCTTTTTTATTTTACTAGTCTAAACTGTAGCCTTTAATTTGGCTAAATGGCTATGCTAACAAAGACCACACAAAGAAAACAATAGGCTACTTTAATGATAAGTGCCTTTGTTCGAGCTGCATCTACTAGGACCATGCTTGAGATGGTTATCGAAATGGCAAGCATATTCTGCTGTAGTCCACATCTGGGCTGGGCTACTTCCGGATAGTTAATCATTCCTTGAATAGTGTTAACCCTGACTAGAATAAGTCTAGCCCCTAACAGCATAATAGCTTGCCTAAGAATAAGACTTTCTTATAAATTAAAAATATTACCTTCAAAGGTAATGAAGATTTAACATTAATATATATACGCTTAGTGTGACCGGATGAGCGAGTGACGGAAATCCAGTTTTTGGTGTCTGATCTGTAGCCTACAAATACAAAGACGAAAAATATTTTCCTCCTTAAACAGTGCATATTCACATTTTTGTTATTTAACACACTTACCATCGCCCATGACAGAAAAATATGATGCTTCAGGGTTCAATAATATAGCATAGTACTTCCACAAAAAGGTTCACTAAATTCACTTCCAGTTGGATCAATCTTGATTTCCAGTTCACTGAAATTCGATAACTCAAGTCCACACACGCACACGCTTACGAATAGTCTCTTAATTGATATTTAAGTCTGTTTTAAGAACCAGGCAGCAAAGATATAATCCAAACTGGGTCATATTTGCGGCGAACTTTCCCTACTGTCGACCACCGCCGCCATGTTTGTTGTGGTACGAGGACGCTCTCAGGGTGTCTGCTGCCTTCTGCTCTCACCAAATATATTCGACATTTCTAAATTGTTCCGTTCATCTCTCATCTTTCAGAGCCGTATAATGAAAAACAAGCGAAAGCTGTCACTTTTAACATATTCTGTATAATAAAGGTGCTGTTTTAGGGTGAAACCATGCTATTAAAATTTGTTAATATCGCTCACATCAACAGTTATTTTGATTTCAGTGTTATGACGAGCGAAAATAATTGGAAGTGACTTCGAAGTGAGATCACTGCCTCTCCCCTCGCTCGACGAGAGCGCCCCACCCCTCTGTTGGTGTCTTAGAAAATGGGAATCGATCAATAATCTATGTCACTTGTAGATTATTATAGATTATTAGCAGCAGAAATGTCTATTTCCGTGACTTTATAATTACAACGATTCTAACATGGCATCACAGAGAATACCTACAATAGGTAGTGAAGAAAATAGTCGTTGGTAATCATTTTTCATTGCAATCAAATTTGTTCTTCATGAAAGAATTTCACTAACCACATTTACTGCTCTACAAGCTAATATTTAGAAGTTTTCAGACACAGTGCAAAATCAAGTTTGTATAAATTGAAATGTTGCCTTATATCTTGCAGTTATGATAATCGACCGTTTACAGTATATTTTAACGGGAATTTCCATCAAGAAGAAAATATCTACTGAAGAAGGGCAATTCAACCCAAGTCATAATTCGCCTGGAATAGCATCATTCCAACTTTCCCAGACAAGTCTTGAAAGAAACACAGCGCCCGTATCCCCTTTTAGTTTTGAATCTCTTAAAGCTGATACGGCGTCGTCAGTTCTGCAAAGCATATCTTTACTCTTTACAGTGGTGAAAAACCTCGCTAGAATATTGGCAATAGATAGAAGAACAAAACACAGTTGCTCATAATCTTAGGGAGATTCACTTGGTTAGTCGGCATTACTGCAAAATTAAGATATCGTGTTGCATCTACAAAACACTGGTAATTGCCCACACTAGGTAACAAAAGCTGATCCTATTCAAACCACTCACTAAATCGAGATATTAAACACGTAAAATTGTCTCCAAAACTACACGAGAGAAGAAGGAATATCCTAAATGGAGTATGAAATAATTTTCGTCAGGCATTTGCATGGTGCATTGATGGTATTTGCACAGGATATAGTGGGGACTTGTCCCTCATTGATGGATAAGCCAGAGCGCCTCTGTGATTGGCCAATCGCGGGCCACAGGAATAGACCAAATTAAGCGAATGAATATTCATTCTGCAACGCCAGTGGAGCTAAGTCAACCGAAAAAGCAAAGGTCCAGAGTAAATTGGGATGGTACTAGCTGACAAAGGTGCATTCTCCTAGTCAGCAGTTGGCCTGTTTGTGCGTAGGTCACGTTACCTTTAGTTTTCTTGAAGGTGTTAGACCTTTCTTAAGAGGCGTAGGCGTCAGGTTGCGCTTTTATCACATTCTTATCTATAGCTCACTCATATTTTTCGTCATTAAGTTTTGCTTTGCCTGTCTAATGTATTTTGTCTCGACTATTCAGGCAACCGGTTGATTCGCTATAATTCGTTTGTCTAAAGTACCAGTATGTTCATGTTCACGTTTCCATTCATGCCCGTGAGGAAGTTAAGCCTTTTTTGTAAGGTTAGAGAGTTATCATTTTAAAGAGTAGATGGGTGTTCTATTCTTTTTCTAGGAAAATGCACCCGCCGAAGATCTCTTGGTTAATATTTGTGTATCTAATCATTAAATCCGGCCCCCTGTTGGTTTGGTTGTTTGTAACGTGCTTTCATCTTGCCAGATAAACAGACACGACTTTAGCGAGAGTTATTTTCTCATTTTATGCTTCGTGATAAAGGATCAGGAAAGGGTAGCTAATTCGGCGTGAACTGGAGTTGGAAGAAAGAGGTATATTTGATCAGATTTCTCTTTGAAAGTGTTTCTATATATTACGTTTTCGTGTGTCATTTCATAGAATAAACAAGTGATAATGACTGGTTAAAATGCGCTTACATACATACGTATTTGCTATAAATGAAGAGAAACTTCAAAAGGCCGAAAATCTGATATTTCCTAGCTATAAACATACACAAACATTATATATATATATATATATATATATATATATATATATATATATATATATATATATATATATATATATATATATATATATATATATATATATACATACATACATACATACATACATACATACATACATACATACATACATATGTATATATGTATGTATGTATGTATATGTATGTATGTAAAATGTATGTATTAGTTTTTTTTCGACTGTTTTTCAATGACGGTCTTCAGACTTTCAGAATTTTACATCTACACACAAAACTGTAATTCTTAAAATAGACTTGAGGCTTTTAAGACACGTTATGACATTCTCTTTAAATAATGAAAATGCAGAGTAACTTTTACCAAAGTAAATTTTTTGTTTTGTTTGTTTTTTGTGACGCAGGAACAAGACGGGAAAAGATCGACCTCGGTCAGTGAAGTGAAGGTACGTGATTAAGGACAAGTTAAAGGTTTCAGGGAATACAGCGGAATGCTTGATAGACTGATACGATAAGCTGGTGTCGCAACGACTATGGACATCGCCTCGTACTCTCACGCGGTATATGTGATTGCAGATAATGATGTGTGGAAGTCACTTAAATATTTAAGATACAAGAGTCCACAGAATTCTACGATCCGATGAGTTTTATGCGCATATGTACGAGTATTTGTGACTTCACTAGCGCCTTCGTCTCACGCTTATTGCTTTTAGCACTAAGTAATCCGCACATTTTATTCATTAGACTGATTTTTGTCACTGGTGATAGATAAGCCGCCATCCATGACCACTCTAAGAGGCTACACGTTTGATATGAACGTGCATGCATTTTGGGAGGTGATCGATAAAGTCCAAATCAAAGGTAAAAATAACAAAAAGTCTTACCTGTGAAGGGAATGAATAATGAGGACAATTCTGGAAAACAAGATGGAAATGGAGACCTGGAAGATGTTGATTAGTTAGAGAAGGTGGGAATATGTAAGAAAAAAATTAACGGATAGGACACAAGAGCGAGAGTGCAGAACAGACGAACGGCTCAACAGATGCAAGAACGGTTGGTGTGGTGTTGTAGTCTGCTTTGTGGGCGCATACAGCAAATGGTCCCCCCCCCCCGTGTTTATGCTGGGGTCCACTAAGATTCTGTAGTTAAGAGGAAAAACGTAGCGGTAACAGTTGTCTCGATTTTTCCGGAAGCCGCTGTTTAAGAGGAAAGTTTTTAATTAATAATTATTATTTCATAATAGTATGTAGCCATATTCCAAATCCCGTTACATTTTATAGATGAGACTGGTATACCGGACTCTTGAATTGATGTTCGACACAGTCTTGAGATGCAAATGAAGCGGATGGAAATCAATCGACAAATATG
The DNA here is from genome assembly GCF_040412425.1 of Macrobrachium rosenbergii. Classification (NCBI taxonomy): domain Eukaryota; kingdom Metazoa; phylum Arthropoda; class Malacostraca; order Decapoda; family Palaemonidae; genus Macrobrachium; species Macrobrachium rosenbergii. The sequence goes on from NC_089746.1 coordinate 23,157,647, forward strand.
TAGATACAGTGAACTAATTTTCTGAAATATTCATTGTTTCGCTATTGAACTAAACAGTGAATTAGGTACCTTGCAGTTAGTCGAGTGAGTCACAGGCAGGATAGAGAAGGGCCTCAGCCTGAAAAGACTTCCTGAGAACGGGAAGGTTACTACCCTCTATACTCTAGAGCCAACCTCCCAGAGGGGGAAAGAAGATGTGTGTATATATATATATATATATATATATATATATATATATATATATATATATATATATATGTGTGTGTGTGTGTGTGTGTGTGTGTGTGTGTGTGTGTGTGTGTGTGTGTGTGTGTGTGTGTGTGTGTACAATTTTCTCTGAGAAAGGGTAACGCTCGAAGGTGTTAGACTTCCGGTTCTCAGGAAGTCTTTCCGGGATGAGGTTGCTAGACCCATACCCTTTCTTTGACTCCTTCACGAAGCTGGCGGCCATTCTCAGCTTGTTCGGGAGTTGAGAGTGTAAGGCCACTACTTTTCCACAGAGCTGTGTTCTCTCTCTCTCTCTCTCTCTCTCTCTCTCTCTCTCTCTCTCTCTCTCTCTCTCTCTCTATATATATATATATATATATATATATATATATATATATATATATAATATTTATATATACATATGTATATATATATATATATATATATATATTTATATATATATATATATATATATATATATATATATATAACCATAAATACATATATATATATATATATAATATATATAAATACATATATATACATTATATACTGCATATATACATATATATATATATATTATGTATATATATATATATATATATATATATATATATATATATAGAGAGAGAGAGAGAGAGAGAGAGAGAGAGAGAGAGAGAGAGAGAGAGAGAGAGAGAGAGAGAGAGATGGGGAAGAACATTCAAGTAAGCAGTAATAAATACAAAATTAAGACTAATGATAGCCATCCCTAGGAAGTACATGTAAAGCATAATCAATTTAAATAATGGTTCGTTATATCAATGCACGCTCAAGTAGAACTAATTTTATTTTTCTCACGTGCCGTAGTATAGGAGCGCTGGCACCTGTTCTCAACGCCGCTCTTTATTTTTGTTACATAGTTTAAATAACTGTTCATTACCTTATGCTAAATCCGTCGCTACTATTAATTCGGCGCCGTTGTACATGGCATAATTCTTGTACTAGAATTATATATTCTGATGTATAGGTAAAGTTTCGTTTTCATCATTATTATTGCCAGCAACATACTCAGAGAATGTCAAAGGTTACAAGAGTGAAAAGGTATTGCCTGTGAAATATTTAGTTATTCGCCCTTCATTTACAGCAGTGTTATCGTAATTATAGTAACATCGTTGATTATCGTAATTATAGTAACATCGTTGATTATCGTAATTATAGTAACATCGTTGATTATCGTAATTATAGTAACGTCGTTGACCTTTGATTTTGCAATATTGGCGTTTGAGCTGTAGCCTCACCATTGAATTTGTAATATAAGGGAAGATCTTCTGCATTGTCTCTCTTCACTGCAATGTAACAAGTGTCTACTTCCTACTGCAACAGAAGTGCATCACTCTCGCTACTTTATAATTTAATGTCACTTCATTCTATATAATGTATCTAAAATCTTTATAAATGCCATATAAGTTTCTGTGTCTTTCCGTTAAAATATAACAGAACGCTTTTCTCCTGTGTGAAATAACAAAACACATCCTCTCTCACCGTCTCTCTCTCTCTCTCTCTCTCTCTCTCTTAGATCTAGCGCGAGAGAAGTAGGACGCAGCAGAAGACATTGCGGAAGCAATTACAAGATGGGAAACGAAACAAAACCACGCGAAAGTGGGGCCTGATCCTCTTCATGTCAAAGGTAATGTTTGTTCGGGGTATTTTTTGCCTTTCCCACCTTTCTTCCTCATCTTCTTTTTATCGCCATAATAGTTGCAGTTGGTCGTGGGGTGTGGATGGTGGTATTTTGCTTCTTTTGTTTGTTTCCTTGTGCTCACATTTCTTCGCATTCTTATCAGGAAATGCCCGTAGTGCGGGTTGTGCTAAGAATAAAGTTTGTACAGTTCTTATTTTTAAACATCAATGGAAATTATTATTCCATACATTTTTAGATGTAATTATTTTCCATGGGCATTATTTCTATAAAATAAAAGTGAGGTGCGAAAAGTAGAATTTCGCTTTCACTCTCAGTAAACCGTATAGGAAATTCTTATTGAAAGAGTATGGAATGTACATGATTATAGGTTTCCATGATTCTGTTTCACTGATTCGGTGATTAATTCATTATCAGAGAATGATATGACTTTAGAAAGCTTTTATTCCGTTATGCACATGTACAGTATACGGTATTGGATGTTTCTTGACAGTATATTTTATTATTACTGTTATGTATTATTATTTTAAAAAGTCGTTCCTCCTCATAATTAGGGTGGCTTCAAAGAAAAAGACGAACGCAAGTTAGTTCCACACTCATCCTTTAACAGCTGATTTAGTAGTAAACCGTCAGTACAGATAATTTCCGCAATGTTAGCTGCTTCATATACCCATTATTATTATTATTATTATTATTATTATTATTATTATTCCACAAATCAAAACAGAATACATTACACAATGACACCAAACCGTGTCAGAGGTGGATATTAATAGACAAAGAAATCCTTAACTAATTTTCCTAAAGGTACGGTGATATGATCTTGGAGCATCCATCGGATAGAAACCCTTTATTGTAAGGAAGGATCGTAGGAGCGGACAAGAACAAGAAAAAACTACAATATATTATAACGCTTTTTTCAAAAGAAATAAGGTAGTGCAATACTAAACAAGTAAAAAATGCGCCGAAGTTTCTGCGGCGCAATCGAGTTTTCTGTACACCCGCGGCCCATGAAACTCAGCCACGGCCCATGAAATTCTTAGCCGCAGCCCATGAGACTCAGCCGCAGTCCGGTGGTGGCCTGTGTTGTTGGTACCTATGGCGGTGCCAGAAGTACGATTATGGCTAACTTTAACCTTAAATAAAATTAAAACTACCGAGTCTAGAGGGCTGCAATTAGGTTTGATGATTGGAGGGTGGATGATCAACATACCAATTTGCAGCCCTCTAGCCTCAGCAGATTTTAAGATCTGAGGGCGGACAGAAAAAAGTGCGGACGGACAGACAAAGCCGTCACAATAGTTTTCTTTTACAGAAAACTAAAAAGTAATTGATGGAATTTCGTATTTCTGATGTGCCAATATTGTTGCGTTGCCGTTCCTTCGTTGAATACTTCTTTCGCGAGAGAAAGAGAGAGAGTGTGTGTGTGTGTGTGTGTGTGTGTACTCGTCAAAATTAACATATAACAAGCTCAAACGCAAAAATCATGTTAATTATTTCCGCGACAAGAATTAATTATATCCATCACTATCATCGCAGTGATAGAAATAACGACGATAAATATGGGAGACAGCTGCCACATGGTTCATGGCAAATTATACGCGTTCCACGAGTCATATCGCCTATAATTATCAGCAGTTATGTTTTCTTGGTCTAATTAAGGGAGGCATTCAGAGCAATTAATGCGACAGCGATAAATTGATTTTTATTTCCCGAGCGTAGTAAACCTCCCGAACAGTTTTGGTTTCTCGTTTCATTCGCCGTTTTTTTTTCTGCTCTCTCTCTCTCTCTCTCAAGACAACGACGAACCTGTCAAATGAAAAGAACAAGATTTGATTTATTGTGACACATCACAGAGCCCTCGGCTTTCAAACTGTCTAATAAAATTACGGTAATTTTTGAAATAGATCTGACACGGTATTGTTAAAGGTTGGCGTGCATATTTGTCATTCGAAATTCTAGTTTTATAGACTTCTGTTAAAAAGTGGTATAATGAATGAAATACTGAATGAACTAGAAATATTCTTTTATTTATGAATAACATGATATCCTGTTACCGTCACCGGATAATATTACTGGCTAAACACCTACATTTTGACATAATATTTATTATTATTATTATTAGTATTATTATTATTATTATTATTATTATTATTATTATTATTATTATAGTCACACATCCGGGCTCAAAGGCCACTTTACTGAATGCTATGAAGTAAAACAAAGCATATTATTATTATTCTTAGTATTAATATTATTAATTTTAATGATGCTAACATGTGGAAAAGGTCTAACATCATAAAGGTACGCAGAGAAACACAGATATAAAGATAACCATAATGTTGGTAAATCGGTAGCTAATGAAAATATGAGGTTGATTACCCTAGTTACCAACAACTTACATTTACAGTATTTGTTTATTGGAGGACCATCGTTAAAGTGATTGTATTTTGATATACTCTCGCTGCTCCGTTTTTTGTCGTTTTATAAATAAAGCTTTTGTTCTGAATAATAATAATAATAATAATAATAATAATAATAATAATAATAATAATAATAATAATAATAATGCAGACATTTTTCTCGTGGTTTATCGACTGCAGTGATAAAAAATAGTCTATGAGTTCATTATTATTGTAATATGCTTTCACTTGACAGGATTCGGGAAGCCTTGATGTTATTCACACATGTAAGTTCTGATTGCATTCGTACAGCTTCTGGAGCGTACGTGTAAGATGATATTGTATCAAACTGTTATTATTCTCTCTCTCTCTCTCTCTCTCTCTCTCTCTCTCTCTTTTGGCAGTGTGAAGAATAATACCATCTTAATTTAGTGTTATGAGAACCACAGAACAACAACTGCTACTGCTATCTGTTCTGCTGCTCTTATTATTATTATTATTATTATTATTATTATTATTATTATTATGCAATCCTAAAGGCGTAGGTTCGACTCTTTTTGATGAAAATTATTCCCAGGCATAGAGAATTCGATATCAATGATTTATTTTTAGTTTAGTTTTGAACTTGGAAATACCGTATGTGAAATTGGTGACTTTCTTACATGTACAGTACATATGTACAAATGTAATAAGTAATTAAAGATAACCTAAATTATTAGTTATAAGAGCATTAAATAGAACTGTTAATATATAATTAATGACTCATAATAATAACTAAACATCACAGAGATATACCAGTAAAGGAAAATGCTCGATTGTGCATAAACGTAAGGGACTCAAACCGAAGTCCGTGGAAGTGAAACTGTGGTGTGGAGGCTATGGCACAGTTCAAGTGTTAAGAACAGTATTTTCAGCCTTTCTCTTGGGGCAATTTAAGCCACCAAAAAGGTCAACACATGAATCGTAATATATTTTTTGAATTTAGGGAGTGGTCGCCCGGGGGACTCATCTGTCCCAGGTATTAGAAATTGCTCTCCTAGAGTGACTTCATTGAGCAACAATAATTAAGCATTCTCCTTTATTTCTTTTCTATGCTTTATGATTGACTGGTCGATAAACAGGTAATGCTTAGGCACATGCGAACCAGAATCCATGAAATAACGTAAAAGAGGAAGTGCATATGACACCAGTATTGAAGCGAGAAGGAATCTCATTTTTGCTCGAGAATAGAAGCAAGGCCTGGTGGAAAAGGAGGGATGTATATACGTACCGACTTTGATACTCCGTTGGAATGGAGAAAGGACGGAAGAAAGTTATTCCAGACGCGGGGCGTTCCTTGATGAAAATCAGCTCTAAAGGTGCAGGAGGTGGAGAGGGAAGGGAAGAAGGACGCAAGACTCGCCCCCAAAAGGCCACGATTCCTCCAAAGGAAAGAGTAACTTACGTAAGGGCAAGGATCACTGCTAAAGTGAGGAGTCATCGAAAAGAATTATATTTCTCCTGCGGTTAAGGATCTCCCTTCAGATTTACCATATTTAAGCTCTTTCATAATGGCAGGGTTAAAAACCCTCTCAAAAAGAATCTGGGTTGTTCGTTAATGGCTAAGGCGTTGTACGAGGCCTGATGTGCACCTTTGGGCTGGTCAACCAATAAGGACCTAAGTTTGGAATGAACATTAGCCAATAAGTGTCCGGATCTTACGATTTCACGAAATCATTCTTTTTCAAATTTAGAATGATTGTTGTTTATGCAAATTCCAAAACTTAAAATTATTATTGTTTTGCAAATTTTGGAAAGCGACATCGCTTGTGATATTTTTAGGTTTCATTGTTCGACCTCGTATCCGTATCCCTGTTATTAATAACAATTATTTATAGGGAAATGACTGTTGTCGTTAAACTGACCTTGTGCTAGCACGAGCTTTTGCCTCTATGAACATTTCAATACTGTTGTGTTTGGCCTGTGAAAAAATGGGGAAGGGTCTTCGTGAAAGGAAAAGGAGAAAGAGGTGTAAGACACCATTTGATGCCGGTCAAAGAAAACGTGTGTTAGCTGAGGATCAGGAAATGAATGAGTCATAGAGAAAGTATGTAGGATGAACAATATCATTCCGGCCCAAGATGGGCGTAGACTTGGTGGTTGGTGAAGGAACCAATAATGAAGGATTCAGCTATTATGCACGGTCATAACAGCCTTGAATGTTGTAACTGATTAGAATTAGGAATTAGTAGAGAGGAAAAGCCACATATCTCGAAAGAACCAAAAGATAATGTTCTTGATTTGCACTTGCTTTTCGAACGAACAAAAGCCCAAGCTGGCGTAAGGCTAGCTCATTATAAAAACGACAACAAAAACCAGAGCGTGGTTAGTTGATAATAGGAGCTTATCTTCTAAAAGGAGTGGCTTGTTTATCTTTTTAGCTGGTGGATGTGAAGGGGAGGGAACCACTTTAAAAACAAAAAGAGGGCTTAACTCGGAATGAGACCCATATCATTCCTTCCCCCACCAGTGGAAAGTTAATCCAGATATTACCTTCCATTCTTACGTTTGTTAACTACGGAGAGCAACCAGCATTACAATTTCGAAGATAAACAAAATAATTTGTAAATCACCGTTATACAGATGACTTTTCTTTTCCTCTTTTGCACTCATTATCTGTGGAAGAAGGAATCTTGGTATTTAGAGATAAGGCGGCCGCAGATCGTTAATCAATATACTTCTTTCCCTAATGAAGTTTATTATCTGGGAGAAAAACAGTCTGAGGATTTGGAAGTAAAGAATGTGTGACTCATCCTGGTTCAGAATGTTTTCCAAGAGCAAGAGTAGATATTCAGTGTAGTACTTCCCTCTTTCACATAGATATGTATTGAAAAAACAATCTTAGGTTTTTGGAGATAAGGATGCCTTAAATCACCACAAGAACGTGTTTCTACACGAGTGAGAATAGCTGCATATAGTTTCATCTGGAAAAACAATCCTAACATTCTGGGAACAAAGACCGTAAATCACCTTCGTGCAGATTAGCTCTGCGGCAGATACTGCGCTACCGCCACCATCTCCCACATTTCCTTTAATCTATGGGACACAAAGGCGGCCCAGGAAGCACCAGGGTTCAGGAAAGGCAACTTTGGTATTGTGTAAGGCCAAGTAGCGTAGGGCAGGACCCACCTATAAACTGTTATAATGGATCCTGGAGCAGGGTAACTTGGGGGAAGCATGAAAACAACAACTAAATGTTCGAGTTCAGTCAGGATGTGTGGAGGTCGTCATGATCCTTTGATGTTATAAATATTCATCACGAAAGGAACGCAAATACATAAAGCAAAAAAAAAAAAAGTATAGTGTAAACATGTCTGATTACAGTTTGGTCAAAGTACACGTCACGCTTTTGGGGGAAATTTTAATGAGGACAAGGACATGCAATGATTATTTCCCTTCACGAGGAAGGCCCAAGGACGGTGTGTGGATGTCTTTGATTCGATTTCCTGGATGTGATGAACATACTTATGGAGTAAGAAGATAATTTTAAGAACGTTTAACTTCTCGACTTCCTAATTTTTTGGGGATCTCATCGACAAGTTAAGATAATATGTATGCTACCACAACAGATGAACATACTTATGGAGTAAGAAGATAATTTTAAGAACGTTTAACTTCTCGACTTCCTAATTTTTTGGGATCTCATCGACAAGTTAAGATAATATGTATGCTACCACAACAGAAAAGATATATGCACGGAAATGTAAGAAAATCTATGAGTTTTCTAGACATTTTTTTTGGAAAGCTTGCGATTCATGCCGGTATACATGTAAAAAGCCGACATTTCAGAATCTTCAACACCGTTCCCGGCTGTGTTGTGCATTGTCAGCATGTTAATGATCACAATATAATCAATATCTTCTTGGAAGTAGGCGAAATGTAGGAAAAACTGATTTTCGAGTCAATTGTCTCTTGGAAACCCCTAAAGCCTATGATTTATGTCAGTTAACATGCAAATAGAAATAGAATAAATTATCAGTGTTCACTGACCGTGCCGAAAAGTGTACGTCGAAGGCCATGAAACAGCAGTAGCTGTTCTGCATCAGTTTTATTAAAATAAAAAGAAGAATTTACATGGCGCAGTGAAATTAAACACAAGAGGAACACTCATGCACGTGTGGGTTTTCCTGCCGCATTTCTGGAGATTACACTTCCGTCCTCCTTGCTTTTGTTGTTTTCCGGAAATTGCTCTCATCTCTCAAAGAATCCCGACGAAAATTGCTCTTCCCTGCCAACATGAGGATGAAAATTGCATTTTCGTTGTGTTCTGCTTTAAAGAAAAGACATAATTCTGTGTGAAAGCTACGTTCCTCGAAAAGCAGACGACAAAGATATCTCGGATTGGGCGCGGGGTTGGATGCCGGGAGGAGGAATCCCACCGATGGAGGGAGGGAGGGAGGGAGGGAGGAGAGATGGAGGGAGCAAAGGTGTTCTGTTTGGTTGTGAGGGAGGAGGGAATTACAGCAGTGGAAGCCGCTGGGGACTGGCTGGGGATGAGGGGACGCTACTGGGAGGGAGGGAAAAGTGTACATATTTTGAGCGCGATTCAGCCACACCCTTTGGACCCGTTTTAAGTTGGCGTACACTGGACCACGGAACAGTTACATTTGAAGGTGTCAAAGCATTCTCTGAGAGGATACGAAAGCACAAAACCAACGCTGTGCGCAGAGAT
>NC_089746.1:23169147-23174147 GCF_040412425.1 Macrobrachium rosenbergii
ACACCAAAGCAGCCACTCTCCTATCTGTTGTTTTAATGCTAGTCTTTCCTTTGACCGTAAAACTTCTAATCGCTTTAAAAAAAATGACCTTTCCAAATACATTATCAACTCCTTTCACATTGCATCTCTGTTAGTTCTGTCAAAAGTCGTTTTCAAGACCATGTAAATATATGAATGCATATTTGATTGAGAAGTGGGCATTGCATGAGATTTCTCTCATATTTCAGTAACTTTTAAGTGTATTCTTAAATGACACGAAATATCCAATCTCGGACCAAAATTATTTCAGCACATTTGGGGAAGGACAAGAAATGCGTCTTTCTGTATCCAGGGGATCATGCATTTAAACAAATAAAGCTTACACCTTTGTAATGATTATAAGCCTTTTGCTTTTTTGCCTAATCTGGATCATTTTATCGTTTTTATTGCGGAAAATTCAAGATGAGCGGAAATTACGTACTGAGCCTGTTACCAAGGGTAGTGAAATTTCATCATATGTCCATAGGTCAGTTTCATTCAGTGTAGTGTTCTCGAAGGTTGTTGGCAAGAGTAACTTCAAGCCCTTACATAAGTAACGTGAATTCAGACTAGATTCTTGACATAATTTGGGAATTCGCACAAAATATGTTGTAGAGGGCTGTTTTTATGTTTTTTCTGCATATTGTTTTGCATTGTATAAAAAAAAAATTAATAACATACTCGAATATTTAGTTCAAATGTCGAGATGATTTGGCATTCAAATTACCTCTCATTAACAAACAGTAATGAAAATAAATTAATAAAACACACTCGGAAAGCTTCAACGGATATTACACTCCAGTACGCAAGTGCTGAAGAAAAGACTCGAATCTTCTTTGAAAGTTTGAAATTGAAAATGAAAATACATGATTAAACCGGGAAGTTGAGAGTGTACGTAGGAACTATGAAAAAGCCATTTATTCAAGAAGCAACGTCAAGGCCATTTCGGCGTTTATATTCCATTAATATTATAATGTGGAGGAATACAGAATGACTCTGGAGACTGAGTTCAAATGATAGGTCATTCCAGTTTGAATACATCAACAACACACTTGGGACTGAAAGCTTTAGTGGGCCGCAGTGTTGAAGTTGAAAGTTACTTTGATCTATCGCCGTCTTGATTGGAGACATTATGCATGAATAATTAACGAACCCCAAGGACACTGCATACAAAATTAAGGCGCTGGTGTTCTGCTAATCTTGGATAGTAATTTCACAGTAATATACGCACAGATGAGAACTAGACACGGCGAATCTTCAGGGACAGGGGAAAACTTTATTTTATTATCGTATATTTAGAAGAGTGGGCTGTAATGGGAAATGTCTGTATAAGGTCATTTAAATGTCACTAACAACTAATGATGTTTCATGAATGTCATGAAAATAAGTTAAACATACGCACATACAAAAATGTCACATTCTATAATAGATATGTATATATATAAATATATATTTATATGTATATATATATATATATATATATATATATATATATATATATATATATATATATATATATATATATATATATATATATATATATATATATACCCACCATAAATCAAAGTCCTTCAAAAGAAGGTATCGTGCTTACCCCATATATAAATGGGAAAAACGTTAAAAACGAATATTAAAAATATATATATATATATATATATATATATATATATATATATATATATATATATATATATATATATATATATATATATATAACGTCTATTCTGGGTAATATTCGTTGTTATAGATTCTTTGGTGGAGAAGGCTCAAAGTTAATTTGATGTCATTTTAATAATTTCTGTAAAATTTCTTTAGACTGATTATACTAACAACGTTGAACCTTTCAGGAAACTTTAGTGACACTACTGTGTAAAGGTAGAATAGTTCTTGGTAAAGTTTCGATTTTTCGTACATAGAAAACGGTTGTCACTTGGGCCGCTAGATACATAAGAGAAAACGAGTAGCAGTGCTGTGCATTTTTTAGTTAATTGCTCTTTGTTTTCTTGAATCGGCATATTGTGATTCCATCTGACATCAGTGTTAAAAGTATTAGAGCACTCTTCTGTGTATACATTAAGAATAAGAAGTATCTGTAATATTTATATCTATGAGATTAACCAGTGAAACTTGAGGATGCATGCTTATGCACTGGTATCATTTTTTTTTCATTGCAGGCTTATACATTACTGTATGCTGAAGCCACAGGCGAACCATCGCTTTGTGATATCGTAAGCTAGTTCGGTAGTCTCGTTATTTCAGTTTGACTCATTGAGGTCCTTTTTTACGTTTTACACTAAATGCTCTGGATAGATTAAGAATTAGGTCTTTCTTGCGGATTTCTTTTTACAATTTACAAACAAAAGAAAATTGTTTTTATAAACAGTCGGCAATACAGACCCTACCTTTAAAAAAAAAAAATGATAAAGTTTGGATACTTTTCCGGCAAACTTGAAATGCAGCGTGTTATGGGCAGACGATCTTTGTCTTTGAGACTTGAATATCTCAAAATTTGGTTAATGATTTTAATATCACTATTTTATTCCAAGAACACAGAACTAAAAACAAGTTGGTGTTTGGTACTCCAGATTTCGAAAGAAATTCCGGTTTCTAAAACAACAAATAAGGCGAGTTCGTTTTTGGCTGGGAGGCCCAGTCTGCTTTGCTTAGAATTAGCATGTTAAAATAATGGGTTAGTATTGATCTTGTGATATATTTTGACTTAAGATGATGAAAAGATCTACTCATCGCATACTGTTCGCTGTCTTCAGCTTTGCCGACATGTTCAATTTGCTTACGCTTAAGTAGACATCTCAACTTGGTTGGCTTCCGAGGCAATCGTTAATGCTTGTGGAAGTTACCGTTGAAAACGTAGAGAGGGCAGTTGAGAAGGTGAAGAAATGCAAGACACCTGGAGTTGACTGGATTGCAAGTGAGATGATGCAGCAGCAATAGTTGTAGGTGTTAGTGGCTGACCAGGTTTGTGAGGTATGTATGGTGAGGGAAAGGTTTCAAAGGAATGGGCAAGGGCATAATTGTTCCAGTGTATAAAGATAAAGTTGAGGGAAGGTGTTTGGTTGGAGTACGATGGCGAAGAACAATAGATGACAGAAGATTTGATAGGGGGGAAGACAATGAGAGTTTATGCAATGAGGAAAGCTTGTGGATAGAATGGGTGTTATGCAGCAGTTCTATGAGAAGATTGAAAATAAAGGGAGAGAACAGCACTGGCTAAGATGGACTTACGAGGAAATGTCTATGATAGAAACATTAGAGCGGACATGTGAAGGATGTTGAGAATTAACGGTATAAACCATAGAGTACTGAGAACGATTTTTAGAATATTTACGGAACTGAATACCAACAACATTAATGATCGCTCAGACAGGAGACCCAGCTGTTACTGCAATGAAAAAGTTTTTTTTTTTTTTTAAGTCTTTTATGGCGATAAAGCCGTCTCATCTGCCGTTAATTTTTTTTTTTTACCCAAAAGCGTGTTACAGCTGCTGGTGGTACCATTGAGACAAATGATCTCAGTCAAATAAATCTAAATAAATATCTCCTTTTACAGACAGTTGTTAATTCCATTATGATTACTACTGTAACATCATATATAGCCAAAACATTGTAAAATGGAACAGTACATTTAAAAAAAATGGAGCCATCAGTATATGTTTGAGGAAAGGAAAATTGTTAACATATTTTCGCCGGGTTTTATCATGTTCGTTGTTCTATCCCGATAAGCAGGATGCAAGAGTAAAAATTGCTGGTTAAAACCTTAAAAAATTGTCATTAGATTTCTGCACAGCCTCCTGAAGAAAGTAAATTTGAAGTAAATGTATTTTCTTGGCCTTGTTTATGTCTGTATTCAACAGAATTCTTCATCTTTTGCGGCGCTTTTGACCAAGGCAAAATCGAGACTGTACCTCTGGCTAAACATATTCGAGAAGTGCGGATATGTTTTGGGTTTATGAACTGTAGCCATCTCCCATTCAAAGTTATTCGATAAAGGGTCATTATGCGAGTGGTTAGGGCAGCATTCAGTAAAGAGCAGAGCAACACTGTACATTATAAGAAATTCTAAGCTCTGAAAGAGTCATGGGGGAGAGTCACACGTCTGAAGGTTTGTATATATATAATTGCAAGGTAAGCAAGCCTGAAAACTAAGTAACAATACAAGACCCTAATGGTCTCAGAACCCTTCCAATCACAAAGAACATCTAATAAGACAAGTCATTTCCGTATATTTGCCGGGAGATTTTAATCAGCGTATGTAAATCTATGTGGTTAATATATATTTTTTATATATAGAAATTGTAAACTCTATATCAACAAGGTACAAGACTTCCTTGAAAAAGTATGAAGAAAGGAAGGATTGTAAAGAACACCCAGTTAACATTGTCATCGATACATAGACATACACACAGACACATCTATTTCCGAGGTAGAGCGAATTGGATATTAAACGGTATTTGTAGCATAATGTTTGTGTATATAAAAATGTAAAGGTAATATTACAAAAACTCTGTTATATATACAGTATATATATATATATATATATATATATATATATATATATATATATATATATATATATATATATATATATATATATACAGGCTAGTAGACCGAGGTTAGTAAGGGCCATCAGTCAGCTAAATCAAGTTACCAGTCATATGACAGCATCCTTATTGTTATGTTCGTATCTTACATATAACATAGCGTTCTCAGATACATCTTACGTCATAATGGTTTAAGCATGGCAACAAGTCTGGAAGTGTTGGGCGTACAGCTTTAATACCACTCATTTGAAGTCTGTTTTTATGGGGATGAGGATGAACCTTACAAAAAAGTGTGATAATGGCTATTTAAGTACATAGAAATGGTGAATGGGAATAGTAGAATATATATATATATATATATATATATATATATATATATATATATATATATATATATATATATATATATTATATATATACATA
>NC_089746.1:23176647-23184147 GCF_040412425.1 Macrobrachium rosenbergii
GTCTTTTCCACCATCCAGTTCATTTTCCCCGTCGTCGTAAGAATAGAAGTCATCCTTCTTGAATTCTTTCTTGGATTCGGCGTCGGACCGAGCTGGATTGGTACAAACCCAACTTCCGACTGCGCATACACTGTAATATAAGTGTAAGGCAAAAGTTTAAAGCGGACACATTACAGAATAACAAGGTACAGAATGGCATCTCCATAAGCAGTAAAATGCTAACGTTTAATGCAAACATACTACAGAATCAGACGTTTAATGCAAACATACTACAAAATCAGACGTTTAATTCAAACATATTACAGAATCAGACGTTTAATGCAAACATACTATAGAATCAAACGTTTAATGCAAACATACTACAGATTCAAACGTTTAATACAAACATATTACAGAATCAGACGTTTAATACAGACATTTAATAGAGACATACTATATAGTTATAAACTATAAATTGACAAGTTTGATGCAGGCGCTCTCCAAATTCACAATAAACCCAAACAGATTATAAAATTCTAGACTGAAAAATTCTAACTTTCGATACAGATTGACTCCCAAATTACAGACTATATATGAGGCAAACGGTTAATGCAGAAACACTGCAATTTTAGGAGACAAAACGTTTAATACATTCAGACTACAAAGTCACAGACTATAATTGTACAAAATGCAAAATACAAATATATGATTCAAATCTAAATGAAGTATGGAAAATTTATTTTAAAACCCAAGATTAAAATTAACTTTATTTTTGTTAGAATAAGTTGATTGGTTAACTGTACGTAAACGGAAATTACAAAGACGCAAGAAATTTCAAAGAATTTAAGAACTTAATTTTATTAGGAAAAATATTTGTCAGTCCACAATAAGTCTCAAGCAATTTAATATCCAAATTATAGATCAGAATCCTGACGGCTATAAATGATGGCATATTTCTTCCATAGAAAATAAAAATTGCATAACGAATTAAATGGAAGTTTTTCTATAAAAAGCTAAATTCACAATGAGAGGGAAAGATACATACCATCTGTTTCCATCGACCACCACCTCATGAGCATCGTGGTAGGTTTTGCCTTCCAGGGAGCAAACTGAAAAAAAAAGATGCAAAATTTACCAAGAAAAAGATATGAATACTGAAACATTAATGCTGGCAAATTCACTAAAGTGTATAAGTTCTCCATATCACCAAGGTAACCATTTTACCTTGAGCTATGACCCATAAATGTTGTACGGGTATTTTAATGAGAAAGGATTAAAATAATCAGGAGGGGAAATTGCTCTAAGAATCCGTATATCACTTCATCATGTTAAATGACAAAGAAAAAAAAGGTGGCAAACGACAGTTTTTATCTTTTTGGCATAGAAGGAAAGAGAAATTTTCTGAAATAGGTATTAAAACAACTGAAAAAGTTTCTTTACCATGAAAAATCTTACTGTATATAACGAAGTGAACATCCACACATATTCCCCATCCCCCCCTTTTCCCTGAAAGAACACAATCTACGGGTAAGAAACTTCACGTTTAGACTTGCCATCGTCTAACCTGGGTCTTAACTGACCTCTATATGAATGTGTAGAATGGCTGTACCTTGGTCCTTGTTTTCGGACAGTACGTAAAGTCCCTAGGCCTTGGATTTCCCATCTCCACTCTCTCTTGTATTACCGTAATTTTTTATGACATCCCTTAGTATATGAATAAATTCTTTGCCAATTGCAAAGCCCAGCGAAAGTGCACAGGTGGAATTTAGGGCGCGTAAAAATCTTGTCGCTCATAAACGAGGGCAGCAGAGTCCTCTCCAACGCGTCATATGATGCGGCGATGAAATTACAGTCCCGGATGTAAAGCGTATTTTAAGAATAACGGGCCATACGATCGTTGTATGGCAGAAACCATACAACAGAAATTTGAATCGAGTCTTTAGGATCATTTCAACTTGTAGTTTGAATCGTGTAGGTTGAGCAAACATTCCGATTGTTGCGACTGCTTGTATTTAAAAAAATTTTCTGATTTATTTGATGGATTGGTTTTGAAATAATTTTTATTATGTTGTTGCATTAAAAAAATATACGAACTCATATGCATAAAGGTATCTGCATATTCGTTTGTCTATGATTGTATGTAAATATTTCTTTATTTTTTATAAATTATGTACTCATATTTGATTCACAAACAAGCACTCGCCTATACCCATAATGTCTATACATGTATATATATTTGTGATAACCACTATGGCCCCTTAACTTCTCGATTTCCTCACAATTGATGGATGCACACATCACTACAAACCTTGAACCCAGATGGAGAAGCCCTGACTCCCGTGAGTGGTGAAAGTTAGCCACACCCAGGACCCACCTTGCCCTCACCCTAACTCTCGTATGCTGGTTCGAATCCTACAGCGAGACTCAAGGTTTATTCCTTTCGGTTCAAGGCTCGTGGTGATGACCGTATCCAAAATTTGCGAGGAAATAAAGAATTTACACACACACAGACACACACATGTATATATATATATATATATATATATATATATATATATATATATATATATATATATATATATATATATATATATATATGTATATGTATATATATATATATATATATATATATATATATATATATATATAATTATGGAATTGGAACTGGAATATGAAATTTAGACCATAGGCCAAACGCTTGGGCCTATGAGATTATTGAACGCTAGACGGATAATTGAGAGTAAAGAAGGTTCTAAAAGTGTAACAGGAGGAAAACCTCGCAGTTGCACCATGAAACGATTGCTAGGAGAGGGAGGAAAGATAAGATAGAAAGATAATATGAACGGAGGCACAGTAAAAGGAATGAAATCGGCTGCAGCTAGGGACAGAAGGGACACTGCAAAGAAGCTTAAGTAATAGCCTACGTCATTGCACAGCGTGAGGTGCACTGATGGCACTACCTTCCTACGGCGAAGTCTATGATTATATGTCAGCATTTCTGTATCCATCGCGCACTTAAAGTTCATTTTCATGCGGACGGAAAGAGACTAGCAATTAAGTCTCCGGTTCGGTTCTCCGAAAAACCGGGTCGTCGTCACCAGGTCTCAAGGTAAGGGAGATCATGTTTCCACAAAGACAGAAAAGGAATTTCGGCGCTGAGATCAGACGAACTGAAATGATCAAAAGGAGGCTCCTCAATGGGCCACCTCCAAAAATGTTTGAGCTGAGGCGGGGTGGGATTCTGGTTGGGGGTGCCGAGGATGATGGAAATATGTCACTCAATCAAAGATGATGATATGCACCAATAAGTATATAGATATACAGTGTATGCAAACATTATATATATATACATATATATATACATATATATATATATATATATATATATATATATATATATATATATATATATATATATATATATATATATATATATATATATATTATGTAAAAACCATACGTCTTTTCCCCATAGAAACTTATATTTATTCCAGAGTCCTTTGTGTCGAGCACAAGCACTCTCTCGAGCTGACTATCTTTAACACAAATGAAAGTATTATTCATTTCGATATTTCATTATTTCAAGAAAAAACTCCCAGGAAAAAAGATTGTTCAAAAATAATAAACCCATATAATTCTGACATCACACATTTGAGTCAGAGTTTCCCATTAGTGTTTTGCGAATATCCTGTATCATTTAAGCCAATGTGAATAAAAAGAGATTCTAGTGAGCTTTCAGTAATTGAACATTATTTCCCATGAAAACTGCAAATATTGCAAAAAGGCTGAATATGAAAGTTGTCATTATTATGGATTTTTTCTGTCTCTTCTAACCACAAAAATCTCATCTTTAGAAAACCAACACTGCTTGGGTAATCCCTCTTTTATTCCCTTAAGCCGCAACATCATATGATACGTCTTTTACTCTTTCTCCCCTGCCCCCCCCCTTCTCTCTCTCTCTCTCTCTCTCTCTCTCTCTCTCTCTCTCTCTCTTACAAAGGATTCCATCATCTACTTTTATATCGAATTACATTTCTTAGTTCTTTTGGTCTGGTGTCCCGATGTCGGAAAATGACTGAAGTGTTACCAACACAGAGGAAACGGTTAGGAGCAGAGTTGAATTTGTCAGGGTCAAATGTATATCTGAGATATGCTTTATTGGAAAATTTTCTTATGATTTTATTAGTTTCACTAAAAAAAAAATGAGAAAGGAAATGCATTTATTCAGGCTTAGAGATTACGATGACACAAAGAAATTCAAAAGAGAGATGAGAGAGAGAGAGAGAGAGAGAGAGAGAGAGAGAGAGAGAGAGAGAGAGAGAGAGAGAGAGAGAGAGCTGGGCTGACATCTTATGCGTAAAGATCAGAGACCTCTTGAAAGGATGGTTGTAAATATAGGTAAGAGATAAGCATTCCTTTGACGGAGACGACAAACGGGAAGTCTTGTCATGAGTGTAAAAAAAAAATGGAAAAGGGTCTGTAATGAAGATATGTGAGAGGATTTACGGATAGGGTCCTAATCACTCGAAAGGATATCTGCTTGAAGGAAGATGAAGGTCTTTGAGGACCTAAACGATAGGGAAAAAGATGTTCTCTCTGGCCCCGTAAACCTTCTAGCTTTAGGTACAGGTGCCTCGGCTACTCATAAATGTATACCCTCTGAATGCTCCAAATTAAGATTTACGACATGAAAATATAAATGATACAAAAGAAATGATTATTATATTATACTCTAAAATATCGAATGTTCTCATACTACATATCTACTTATTTCATTCTTTTCCAAATTACTTGTTATTAAGGAGCCTTGAGCAAAGGAACTGGGCATATCAAGTAACATGACGCATTTCTAAGTTAAATTCATTTTCAGTATTAGATATTTTAGAATGGTTACAAAGGTTAATGCAAAAGAAATATTTTATTCTTAGTAACTGTTTAATTCTTTCGCATACTACTTTTGACTAGGGAGTTGTTAGACAAACGAAGCATAGCAAAGTAACATGACGCATTGCAGGAGGCAATGACAGCGATGACAAGGATAACGTTAGGCAACTCCTCTGCGGTTGAGTAGAACTGCAACGAAAAATAGAGGGGTATTTGTTACTCACGCTTCTGAGGCGGATGCCATCCTGGGGAGAGCATGGCGGTGAATTCCTCGAAGTCCAACCGCCAGTCCTTGTTTTCGTCGGCTGCGTCCACGATGGCGTCGATGCACAGGGCCCTGCGGCATCAAATGACGGAGGTTAGAATGGTTTCTCGCTATTGTGGTCGGCAGAGGTCTAAAAATAAAAATTTGGATTTCACAGGTCCCGGGAAATATTCGTCAGAAAGGAAAGGCTATACGAGTATTCTTTAGTTTAGTTTCATGCATGAATTGCAAAGGAGAAAATCAAAGCAATTATAACGGCCTGATGATTCTAATTGAAGGGTTCACATTTTCAAGAATTTAAGAACTTAATTACGAAGTACTCGAGATGTCTGAAGGAGGTGAATTATAGTCAGTGAGACGATTATCAATGCCAGAAAAAAGAACATTAGCAGAAGTCGCTATTGAAATAATGATAAACCTGATTTTGAAAAGAGTCAGGAAGATAGAAAGTTCCAGGCCAAAGCAGTGAATGGTGATAAAGGCAAATCAATACCTAAATCATTCCGTCTCAAGAGATAAGAGCTGGTTCATAAAAGAGACAGACTGCATTCAACTTTGTCGAAATCGATGTGTAAAGAACGAGTCTAGATACGAGAACGATTTGCCAAAGAAGGAAGGATAAAATCCCTACATGAGGTAGCTGAACAAATACGTAAATGTAACGGTTGATTAGTATGCCAAGCTTCCAAGAGGCACAGTTAACCAGGTCCGTGATGGGATCCTTCTAAGTCTTTCATAACTTCAAAATATTAATGGACTTTGAAGATTCGATTCTGAATTCTCAGGTATTAGTTGGAAGAGGAAGGAGTATTTGACTTATATACGAATGATCTTGGAACCACTGGAAGGAACAATGCCTGTCCCATTATAATGACTGAAGGTGAGCATTGACAGCATCATACAAAATTAAGTCTGTGTGAGAGAGAGAGAGAGAGAGAGAGAGAGAGAGAGAGAGAGAGAGAGAGAGAGAGAGAGAGAGAGAGAGAGAGAATCACTATTTGACATAAATAGAGGGTATTTTGAAGAGCTGAGGATCTAGCAATCACTTTGGTGGATTTTCTAAACAATGACTGCACACAAAACATCTGCCAACGTAGTGTTTACAAAAGTTGCTGTACACTTCGCCTCCAGCTATAAATAAGTTGTAAATCTATCCTTGTTTCCAATTTATAATCATGTGTTCCATTCAACAAACCATAGGTGAGATTGCTTTGATGAGTAAAATTTGAATGTTAATGAAAGAGCATACGTTTCTTAATTTCTTCTGGCACTGCAAACACGAAATTTCTTAATCTTTGTTGATAAAGTAAATTGTTATATGATATCAGTGTACAGTTTCACATGTGACAGCATCTGGGACTTTTTATGAAGCAAACAATTCCTGTTTACAATTTATATATTTTTAGTATTGGCGATGGGAGATTTTACGTACTTATATGAAAACTGTAGTTTATAAAAGTTGTACTGAATATCAACAGTAGCCTAATAAACGAAAACGGATATATTCTTACTTAATGCCAAAAGAAGGTAGTGAGATGAGTGTGCCATCAGTGCACCCCACGTGGTGCAATGTAGGCATTACTTGAGGTTCTTTGCAGCGTCCCTTCTGCCCCTAGCTGCAACCCCTTTCATTCCCTTTACTGCACCACCAATTATATTCTCTTCCATCTTGCTATCCACCCTCTGCTAACAATTGTTTCATAGTGTAACTGCGAGTTTTCCTCCGGCTGCAACTTTCAAACCCCTTTCTACTCTCAATTTTCCTTTCAGCGCTGAATGACCTCATAGGTCCCAGCGCTAGGCCTTTGGACTAAATTAATTCTACATTCTATTCTCTATATTCTGTTGAGATGACTACAAAGGCCGCCAGAATAGAGTCAAAGTCATGGGTGGGCCATCGTGGAGCATACCTGTACCTCTTCTTCCAGCGTCTCCTTACCTGGTCAGCTCCTGGTTCTGTTCTGGTCTGGCCATGAAGAAAGCGTCCTTAGTACAGTTCAGAAGTTCGTCTGACTCCAAGAACTTGTCCCGATCTTCGTCGCAAGTGAAGAAACGTCCCCACAGGCTCTCTCGGTAGGTCATTCCGCTCACGTGCCATGGCTGCGTCGCCAAGGTCTTCTGCCAATGTTTACCGATGACCAGCAAAAGGGCATCGCGCTGGGAACTGTAGCAGACAGCTGTGCAAAGAATTGTTTTTCAGTATCTTACTCTTTCGCTTAAATTTTCTGTTTGTTATTGCATGAAAAAATTTGAATATTTGCAAGAGTATTTGATTAAGAGGATTCATTGTTATGTAGACTTGATTCAGTGTAAACATAAACCTAAGCAATTTTCGTTATTTTAAGATCCTTTTCATCTAATCGGAGGTATTT
>NC_089746.1:23189147-23194147 GCF_040412425.1 Macrobrachium rosenbergii
TATATATATATATATATATATATATATATATATATATATATATATATGTATATATATATATATGTATATATGTATATATATATATATATATATATATATATATATACACACACACACACACACCACACAAATACACACACACACAGAACAACTTGTCATTACTACATCATTAATGCTGAAAAGTAAAAGCACACAAGAAAAAACTGACATAGTATTTAGGTTTGGTAAAATAAAACTTTCCGTGGATGAATTTCGAGAAGCTTTTGGAACTTAATATACAAGCAGATTTGCATTTCTAAAACAATATCTGAGGAGGTGCCCAGAAACGGCGGAAACTGAACTAACGTCAGGAATGTATATCAATCTGCTGGAAAAGAAGTTCTGGGATATGGAATAACAAGACTGAAATCTTGGTTATCGTATGAGTCCTGAGATACAATAAAGATGGACAAAACCAATAATTTCTTGTAGAAAAATTTCCGGGAGGAGATGAAGAATGTGCTTAGTACTTATTTGTAGAATGTGACGTTTAAAAAAGAAAATGGGAAAGGATATCAAGAAAAGCAGTGGGATGATGTCGGCAAGGCCATGCATGCATGCATGCTTGTTAGAGTAGCTAATGATATCATCATCATTATCATCATCATCAGACGCAAGGCAACGCTAGGCGGAAAATTCTTGTGAGTGTCAGAATAAGAGATACGAGATTGATCATTTGAATGACGTACCAGAAGCTGAAGAAAGCTTGAACGTTCTAGTGAATGAATTCAGGGGTTTTGAAACGGGACCAGTTATAAAAGAAAGCGAAAAACAAACTTTGGCGATGGGGATTACAGGTTTATGATAGGACTACTGAAGATAATTTAAGTTTACTTATTTACTCAATAGATCATTTTGCAGAATATGGAATTAGGAAACAAAACCCTGTGATTATGCATTTTATTTTTGTTTCGAAAAGGCATTTGACAACTTCCATAGATCAGTATTATGGAAAGTCTTACGTTACTCTCCCATGAATTATGTAAAGCTGCTTGAAACTATACATGACGAAGCAAATGCAAAGTTAGTGTTGGTGGAGTCTAGAAGGAGTGGAGTGCTGCAAGGGAATAATATATCACTTTTACTCTTTGCCCTTTTCACTGATAGTACCATGAAAAAAGTGGTTGGAGATTGAAGAGAAGGTTTAGACTGGGGTAACGATAGCGCAGAATCTCAAGAGCATTCACAAAGCTTCCATAGTAGAATGGGTCATTTATCTAGAGAGATGGGACTCAAGATAAATCTAAGAAAAATAGAAATAGTAAGGAAAGGGTATGCACTAGGGTCTGGAATAACATTAGATGAAGGATTAATAAGATTGAATCTTTCATATATTTAGTGACAATGATATCCAGTGTAGGTCTTTCTTAGACAG
Source organism: Macrobrachium rosenbergii (assembly GCF_040412425.1). Taxonomy (NCBI): domain Eukaryota; kingdom Metazoa; phylum Arthropoda; class Malacostraca; order Decapoda; family Palaemonidae; genus Macrobrachium; species Macrobrachium rosenbergii. The sequence goes on from NC_089746.1 coordinate 23,190,562, forward strand.
AATTTAGTGAGATTAAGCTAGGCAAAAGCAAGAAATGGGTAGGCTTAATGAGATATGGATATTTAAGACTGAAAGCGCGTACGAAAGCAAGATTGTATGTTTATCTGGTATGATGAGGATCATGGCAGTGGAACTGTATAGAAAATTTTAAGTCTTTTTGATAACAGCTTGAAGGTCAATATTAAGAGTAACATGGCAAGAGAGAGTGAGAGATGACAGCGTAGATGAGTCAACGATGAAGCGGAGATAGAGACGGCTTTGATGTTTATCCTTCGCACCAGCCCATTTGGGATTGAACGAAATAGTGTCTGGTAGGCTACGGATGGCATCATAATAGCTGGAAGACCCACACATAGTTGGATAAGAATTGCGAGACGGGAGGCTGGAGTTGATTGGAGATTTGTGGAAGTGAAAGCACAGAAATGACATTCATGGTAGAATTTAACAAATAGTCTCTTCCTTTTATGGCATTGGAAGTGACATTGATCATTCACACACACATACACACACACACACACACACACACACACACACACACACACACACATATATATATATATATATATATATATATATATATATATATATATATTTATATGTATATGTATACTTATGAGTGTATGTATATATATATATCATATATATTATACATACATACACACACACACACACACACACACACACACATATATATATATATATATATATATATATATATATATATATATATATATATATATATATATATATATATATGAACTTTACCTCTTACACAACTGTTCTATGCATTAATACAAATAATAACAGGACCTCATTTAAACTGGAAGATATCTAGCGGAGATATTTATTCAGGAAAAATTACAAGCTTTCTAGGACTAACAGTTCTCAACGGATACCAGACGATGGGGACTGTTAGTCCTAGAAAGCTTGTAACTTTTCCTGAATAAATATCTCCGCTAGATACTTTCCAGCTTAAATGAGGTCTTGATATTAATATATATATGTATATTATTTCCTGTGGCGCCCACGTGGATGCCTACGGCCTCGATGAACTAACGCCACCACATTCTGTCCTGGGATAACTCCTCAAGATCTCCCCAACACTTATCTTCTGCTTCCAGCCTCATTGTCGTCAACCACGTCGCCTTTGGCCTACCTCTACCTCTTCTACCAAGTGCAACCCACTATGGTGTACCTCGTACTATTCCCTGTCTTCTATACACATGGCCTAGCCATTTCCAGCCTGGGAACCCAACATACTCATCGACCGGCTGCACCCCCTTTTTTACTCTAATTCTGCTATTTGATGTCCTATCCCTCCAATTATTTCCTAATATTCTTTTCAGCGCCTTATTTTCAAATGCTAAGAATTTATTATCCGAAGCCTGTGACAGCCCATTTTCCAAGTCATGCTCAACTCACCGTAAGGCAAGCATGTCGATGAAGGACACAGTGGTTGTCGTACGATTTGCCGTCAGTTCCACAAACCGGAGTGAAAGTATCTGGACAGGTCGACTGGCAGTGGCACATCCCGATGCCATTGGCGACGATACATTCCCGGCCTGCTTTGCAGAAGACGTCCGCACACGGATCTTCAGCTGTCACGTACAAGTAGATGTTCATTAAGAAAATAATAATAATAATAATAATAATAATAATAATAATAATAATAATAATAATAATAATAATAATAATAATAAGAGAGTGGTATTAGAAACAGCGCACATAGTGAGAAAAGTGATGACTTCCTAAGGAAGAAAGATACAACCCGGAACTCCACACTATAAATACCACCCAGTCGAATAGGATGACTTAGATAGAAAATATAATAATAATAATAATAACGAACACGTAAGAACGAAAAATAACAGTCAGTAATAGGGAGAAGCAGATCTGACTCGAATGTTACTGGAGCCTTACATAAGGAAAAATATGCGGTCAAAATTAAGTTTATTCGTTTGAGATATGAAAACTGATGGCAAAAATAGACGTGTTTTCATGTATATACGCCTGAATTTGCAATTACATTTATATGTATATATATGTATAAATATACATTATATATATATATATATATATATATATATATATATATATATATATATATATATATATATATATATATATATATATATATACACACACACTAGTTGCAAGTGACCTTCTAGTGACAAAATACATGAAACTATTAGCTCCACTTACCTCTGTCGGCGAGTTCAAACTGAAAAAGACGAAAAAATATAAATTAAAACATACATCTCGACACGAGTTCTTCATTTTATTATTTTGGAGAAATGAAATATATTAGTACCAGGGTATTATTTGGAATTGCAGATTTAATCGAACCTTAATTGACTACCGTAATGGAAACAGCATATACTTGATGCATATGAGTAGTAGACTGATGTGAGGCCCACTTCAGAATTTAATCGTTGTCTTAACTATTTAAATTTTTTGTTTATTTATCCTTTTTGTTTTTTGTTATTTCTTTTTCATTATTATTTCTTTGCTTATTAATTACCTTCTCTGTACTTGGCTGCTTTTCCTTTGGGGTTCTTGGGTTGTAGTTTTGTCTTCCCAAGTAGGGTTACAAAAGAGAGAGAGAGAGAGAGAGAGAGAGAGAGAGAGAGAGAGAGAGAGAGAAAAAAAATAGTTTTTACGGCAAAGACAATCGATGCTTAATGGATACGCAAGCCTTGTTTTTGCAAAACCCAGTGTTGGGCAATGCTTTTGTTTCGTCTAATGTTAAAGTACCTTAACGGGGTCACCTTGGTCAGTTCTCACAATAAATACAGCAGCTGGCATTGACTGATAATGTACAAAGGCTGAATGCGTGTCGCTATGGGGTTTGCATGACCAGTCGTTTGTAATCGTGCGTTTCTTAACCCATCTATTTTTTTATTTCGTCTTTTCCAAAAAAACACGTTTTAAGAACTAATTCAGCAGAGAATTCCTTGAAACTGTGCTTCGCATGTATTGTAGAGGTTCCATGATTTTTCCAACTCCGTATCAGTTGAGATTCTAGTTTCATTTCTATTACAAACATTTACAATACCTGTTCTCATATGCGCTTCTCTTGACATTGAAATGTCGATGTAAATGTAGCTATGAATCTCCTTAACTTTTACGTAATTTATGAGAATGATTTTACAGTTATCGACGTTTCATGTACTGAACACTCAGCGTTTTATTTAAAACCTATGGCGTCAGAGCTTTCAAACTGGCATGTGCATTCGAAAGCATGAATTTCTGGATTGGTCTGACTAGATCGCCTCCACCTAATGCAGTCAAGCAGACGGTCCTTTATCTGAACAAATTCCAAATCATCGTAAAGGCATTTTAATATATGCACGTCCATGTTTGCCTGTCCAAGAAAGCGCATACCGGAGTCCTGACATCGAAAAATGCGAGGCACTCAAGATACGAAGAGTCGCGCGCGATGAAACGCGCCTGGAGACATAGGCATGCAGACGACATACCTCCCAGATACCTGTATGAATGGAATAAACACGACAGAAGTATGGGGGAAACGTCGCCAGTCCGGGACATAAAATGCAAACGGCTCTCGTTGTTGTTGTTGTTGTTG
>NC_089746.1:23199147-23214147 GCF_040412425.1 Macrobrachium rosenbergii
CCGATGCGAATAGAGTCGACAGCTAACGTTGAACGTTCAAAAACCTTTAAGTCTTTCAACTAACTCATCTTGGCCTTTCAGCTAATCATTCTTCTCATGTTCATTCAATGTTGCAATGCGATGTTACTGAAGTAGAGGAGAATGTGATAGTGTACTCTTAGTACTAAGCCCAAATACTATAATACATATCATTCCACGTTACTGAACCCAGTTTACGGAAAAAAATGCTAATTCCCCTTCTCCTATTAAGCTCAACAATTACATTTTCACAAAAGGAAGAGGAAGTTACAACTTCAGTTCCTGAAATGAATACTAGCTCATTTCCTAGGGAATACTACTGAGTTCGCAATTATTGCATTTTTTTTCTCATGACGTTCACATCAAGGTCAGGATGACACGAGAGACGATTACAAGTACAACAGTCCGCGCCTTAGGGAGTGACATAACTGGCTTAAGCATTATTGTCAGATTTTGAGAGGACTCTGCTAACCTTGAAGAACGTGGTAAGAATCTGCTTCACTATGCTTTCGTAAAGTGCTGGACTGTCTTTAAAGAAAAAATTAAAATCAATACTAATATTCCAGGTTTTAGTATGGAAAGTATATATGGCACAGAATTTGCTAGGTCTATTTTGTTCACTGATGAAATAAAAAGTATACGAACAAAGGTTCGTGTGTTAAACTTTTGAACTGAGTATATGTGATTTTGGTTACCATAACACATGTAAATGAAAAATTTACAGGAATGTATTACTGAAGCAGTTCATTACATATTTCACTTTATGCTGTCTTTCATTAACTCAGCATTTTTACCTCTTTTTTTTATTTTACGTTTTTTGTAAACATTTCATGCTCGAGGGGAATTACAAATAATGCAGTCAGTATATTTGGGTGGCGAAGAACGTGCAGATTCTTTGAGTAGCCTCGAGATAAGTAGCTTGTTCCCCGTAAGGAATTGCCACAGAAAGGCCTATATAGGATAGATAGATTATAATGAAGCGTAATGACGCATGTATTACTGAATTAGATGCGGCATGATGATAAACCGTGAACCTGAATTTGTGCACTTGTATAGTTCCGTGTCGTTATGTAAAATTGAAATAATTTGACATTATAATGTCAAACATTATCCAGTTATTTATCTTTTCCGGGTGGAAACCAGTGTGCAGGGGCGAAACTGAAGGTTCTTCACAGAATTTGCATTGTTTGCTTTATAATTTCGGTATACTTAAAAGACCCGCTCTGGCACAAGGCCACCCTGAACTAATAACAGGAACGTAAGGAGTTTAGCTTAGGTAGATAAAGTTTTTTTTTTTTTTTTTTTTGCAGTGGCACGCTCCGACCAAAGAAACTTGCATAATATGCAAAAGCCATCTTTCAGAGTTCTTCATAAATTCGAAACAAAATTGATTAAGACGCAGCATTTTTCTTCAACTTTTTACTACCTCAGAGGAAGTCTGGAAGTGGGGGAGTTTACAAGTCATCTCGTCTTTTTTTTTTCTCTACTGTAATTGGGTACGCCAAGTGGAGTTCCTCATGTGATGCTTTGCTGTGGTTATTTGATGTCATTGTTACTCTCTTGTACATTTTTTCACGTGTTTTTTATGTTAAAAACGTACCGTCATGCAAATAAGAATATACCTCCGTTTAGATATCCAGAAATCAAAGTCTACTATATAAATGTGAGAAACAAGCAAACATCCCCACCTACGCTTAACCATCAACCCAACCAGGATTCCCAGGTCTCCATTTGGGAGCTGGATCGTGATGAAGGCGTCCTCATGGAAGGCACCACACACGCTCTCTCCGGGGACGTCGTTAGCTGGAACGGTCTGGGATTGGTAACCATCCGTCCTACTTGGACCTATTCAAACCCAAGGACTTGGGGACTGATTTATGGGAACTGTAGAATAAAAGGGGATTATTTCCATTGCTATTGTAGAAGAGCGGTTTCGACCTACTTAATTCTCTCAATGGAATCATATTGAATGATGATGATGAGTTGCCCCTAAGGCTACACGGAAGTTTAGGGTTATTTGGGACATCAGTATTGCCCTACTTACCGTGTTGCTGTATTCTAATTACCATCACACTAGATCATTATTTCATTTACTAACATTTCCGGTGATATGAAGCTCCACCTCCACTTGTTTTCTCAAAAAAAAGAAAGAAAATGACAAAATAAAAGAGGTGGCGTGACTGAGAGGGCATTTCATCGGGAAATGAAGGAAGCCACCACTCTGTGACTTGCGCGCTTTTTCATCAGCAAAAATTTCCGCCATCCAAGCATACTGCGCGTTACTTCCCTACGAACACCTCACGCAAAAGCACGAGATCTTTCCTTCAGTGATTACTGTCACTCTCTGAGAGAAGTAACTAGTGAAGGGTCTCATCCTGTTGGTGTGAGGATTACCTTGTCGAAACCCTTCTGCAATTAGGAATTCGTTTGTTGACGGAGTAATGATCATTCACGTGTGTTATTTTTGTCTCTCATCTCTCCCTCTTTATCCCTTTCCTTACCAAACTGCGTCTCATAGCAGTTGCCTATCGACCAGATATGTGACCACTTCTTAGATCAGCAAAGCCATATTCGACCCAGAGAGAGAGAGAGAGAGAGAGATGGCTTTTTCGAGAATATTCGGTCATGTGGTATGGGACCACTTGGAGGATGACAAGGAAGGTGAGGGAGGGGTTATTTGACGGAAGTGGCGTAATCATAACGCGCATGGCGTGAACAGGAGCAACGTCTAAAAATAAGGAACGAAGAGAGAGAGAGAGAGAGAGAGAGAGAGAGAGAATAACTGGTTTATACTGACAGAAAAACATAGGGCTGAGTCACCCGTATTGCGTCATTGTTCGAACTGAATGGGATCAAAACAGATAGAGGAGTTGCATCTCACGTTCTCTCAACGCGTCGCTCACATTTGATGTCACGCATGAGAACTCAGTTGCTTGATTAGTCACTGATCAAAAAAACGTGACATAGCATAGTTCAAGTTACGTCTCATCTAGGATGACTAAAACGTACACCGTAATGGAATGCTTCAACGCTGAGAATGGCACCACTGACAAAATCAATCTTAGAAACGCACGATGATCTCTGATCTCGTGAACGTCAGAAGTTTTTCCGTAAATAAAAGAAAGTAGAAGGAAAGAAAGACGACAAACTTTGCTTTTCATTCGAAAGAAGAGTTGGTTACTTGTCGTTTCAAAGTGTGACGAAACCACGGTTTCCAGCAAACTCTGCGCGCGCAGTAGACTATCAATGTTTACCGACACCAGTCCGTCACAATGCTGCTTTTCTTGCCTGTATGACTCGTATTTAAATATAAGAATAGAGCTAATGGTATGAAATGTGTCAGCATTCTGTGGACAGTTTTTCACAACAACGTAAATATTTCACATAAAGAGAAGTATTGTTTAGCATTACATGTTTTCTGGTTTATCTTCCTCTCTTTCTACGTAAAATGACCAAGCTAAAATGCAATAGATGCCCAGCGCAAACATCATTACGCATTGAATATTATTGTCTATTTGATCTGATTTGGCTTTAAGTTTTGGAGCTTTTGCATCTATTTCAATAATATTCTATTTTAATAATAATATTGTGATATAAACATGACTGGAAATCACACATAGAGAAATGACTGCTTGAATGTTATAGACTACTTTACACACGTGCATTTTCCACTTAGAAGATAAGTCTCGAACTGATAATCTTCTTTTTCTGAACAACTTTCGTGTCGACTAACTACCATATAAATACTTAACAGCTTACGTCAGTAGTGACTAAACGATAAATAACTTCTGTGCGGAGTAAGCGATGATTTAATGTTAAAAAAAGTTCCTAGATTAGCGTAAACGACAGGTGTTTGGCTGTTGACACATCCCGTCAATCTTCGCTCATTAGCTTTGATAATAATCAAAATGATGCTAATGTGCACCGGTGCTTTTGCTCACTATTTTATTTTTATGCTATATTTTATTGTCAAAGAACTTCCTGCCATATTAATTATTATATTGAATATGAAGCTTGATATTCGATAAACTATACAACAAACCATTGGATTTGCATAAGATGGATCGAAAACGACTCAGTCACTGCACAAACTTTCAAGAAGAGGCAGAGAATAACCACAGCTTATATTTATTTGTTTATGTTTTTCTCTGTGGAGAGGCCGTGACGGGTAATGATGTTCAAGACAAGTCGGACTGGCAAGAAACTTTGTTAATGGACTGCAGCTTTACATGTTAGTTAGCATCGCCAATGGTCAAAGGAAGCTATCACCAAGAAGATAAACAAACGATGCAAAGGAGTGTCAGAACGTCCTGTTCAGTTGTACTAAAATTCTTGGCAACATGCTTCACTGGCAATAAATTCAGCGTAACGAATCTCACAATGCCTGGCATTTTCAGCATCAAAGGACGATCCCTCGTATATGCGCAGTGAGAGCAAGATTCCCATCGATGTGATCAGACTGTATGAGATGCAGTTAATTTCAGTTATTTGACTGTACATTATCTACATTTCTTAGTTCACTCTGTCCACTGTATCCCAGTTTAGGTTTTTACTATCTGGGATGTAACGACGTCACCAAAGATCAATACACGCATTGTGTATGCATATACTTACTTTCCCTCTGTGTGACATCTATAGTTTAAACTCCATGCCAGTTTCCCTCGCCGTTAGCCTTATGCAAAATGTATGTACCTTGGTCCGAAACTTTAATTCGTCACTGTTACTTAACAGACATTGCTACTTTATATTTGCTGGTAATGAAGAGACTTTGGTTTTTAATTGTTACTAGAGTTGGGTACTTTATTTATTCACTGTTACTTAATATCTGCCGTTATGGATACACTAATTAAATGGTTCCTCTTCGAAAGATCACAGTTGCCAAGTTGCGCAATATTTTTTGTCCCCATACAGTACTACACGCAGGGATGTATGCGATAATTAACTATGTGAGCAAATATCTATGATAGACGGTAGAATCAAGGACATGCCGTTGAAAGTGTTTTGTCTTGCCCGATTCTTACAAAAACATCCAAAGAGGTCTTTTTATGTCGGTTATGCAGTCTCAAGCAAATGTAGATAAATCAGGCTACTATTTACCTTCACTCTGTTGTAGCTGAAAAAAATGTATGGTGATATTTACATAGATATTAGAACTAGTATTTTCATTTAGTTATTAAAAATGTTTACATCTGAATGAGGTCCTGATTTTTAAATGTTTACGCCCTTTACGACAAGGTGAAGGAAGGAGAAATCCTAGTGCCTTTCTTGAAATACTATGCTGGAAAAAATTAAAGATTTTAACCTTGAAATCAAGAAATGAATATGAAGTATTTTTGTTCAGATAGACGCATGAATTTTCTTGCCTTCGAAAGTCAGTGCTTAGAAAAGGGCCAATAAAGATATTATTGTTGAACTGTGTATAAAAAGTAAGGTTATAACGTAACATATGATTTCTCACAGAACAAGAGATAGTATATGATATCGGTGTTACATTAGGCTGGCCTTCTTCCAGCACTTGTCGTCAATATGTGCAGCATGCATAGAAAATGGTATTCATTAAATGGTTCAGAAAGTTTGTCGTGAATCGCGTATGGTATCGATTAACGTGCTTTGTTGTATCGTTTTTTTCAGTTAGTTTACGTGGTTTATTTTTATGAATAACAGTAATGGTAACAGATTTCAAGGTCATTTTCTAGCTCAGTGTCTATGAGAGATAGTTTACAAGGATAGAAATCATAATGAAACTGTTGAATCTGTTTTCGTATCCGGTGCCTCGTCATTTATCACCTTCAGGCATTCACCTGTGAATTTCATCGGTGCCTTGTGGATTGCAACGTATACCTAGGCACGGCTGAAATATCAAGGGCTGGTTTGTGCATCGTGATGGACACTGCCTCGCGATTCATGCTGAATCCATCAAAGAGAGCATCCGCCCTGCCAGGTGTCCTCTTCTGCACATTGGGTAATGTGCAAAATGACTCCGCGGTTCAGACGAGACTAAAGATAATACATGACCCATGTATACGTATACGCACACACATTTATACGTCCAGGAATGACAAACGCAGTGTGTCTTGTGGTGGGTGTTTTTTTTTTTGTGGTGATAGTGAGCCTTCTGCGTAGGTATACATTATATTCTCGGGAGCCACCCCCTCTAGGCATTAAAGAAAATACGAGAGAGAGAAAGGTAATTTCCGAAGGATTACTTTTGGACTTGTATTAAAGTTCACGTAGTCGCGCGCGCGCGCACACACACACACACACACACACACACACACACACACACAGAGAGAGAGAGAGAGAGAGAGAATTCGTGGGTGGCCAGGAACTACTCTGAGATTAAGCTCCTTCTATGCATGACTTGGGATCGTGTTTGGAATTACTGTTTCTGTAAAGATACATTATATGTAATAGAAACTATAAAGAGGCCGGAATTGCAGTAAATTCATCAGTCTATAAAAACATGAGCTTGTTTGTACCCAGTTATGAGAGGTTAATATTATAGTAAACGTGTGACTTCACTTATGGGTCTCCTATGTTTTGGTAGTTTCCTTAGCACTTCCCTGCTTTACTGTCTTGTTACTTAATGGGGTGGGAATAATAATAATAATAATAATAATAATAATAATAATAATAATAATAATAATAATAATAATAATACAACTTGTTATTGAAGGTTACATTTGGCAAGATGAAACGATGATGCATTTATCATGCTAGAGAGCCCGTCCTCCTGGATGGTGGCGACCAAGAATTTGTTTAAACAAAAGCTTGCACGGGTGTCATTAGATTGCTAATTTGCTTAAGAAGACTTGCATATATGTGGATCACTTATTTTACCCCTATTTCATGTTCTGGTGTTGCTTTGCCTTTCCCGTTAGTTATTTAATTAATTTCGCAGACTGCTTTTAGGGGTTTTAAGTAAATACGTGACACTAACTGTAACGTCATAAAGAGTTCAGGCCAGCTTTCAGACATTGTCTGAAAGCTAGGTGAAGGTCAGCTTAAATTAAGCCAATGAAAATATATTCATAATTTATCATTTAGAAAAAAATATTCGAGACATTTAGCATGTCCTCTGGTTAGCATTGTAATCGATTCAAGTAACTGAAACGTGCAGAATACTAATTTGACAGTCGAAATCCGATTTTTATGGAACCTTATTTTCCAGGCATTGGAATTTTCACCCCTACCCCATTTTCCCTACTCTTGGAATCTTCGATCATCCAAAGGTTACTGCATCACCTCCTATTTCTTCACTTTGTTTTCGCCGTCTATCTTTACATTTGTTAACAAATAAACTAACTCCTGTGCTATTTGCTCCGGTTGGAGAATCGGCAGCAATCAGGTAACCAAACAAGGTAGGTACAACAGTGTACAGTAAGTATTTTCCGGTTAATGCCGCATTCAGTAAGACAGTCTAATATTCGCAATGGGCGCAACGTGCCGCGGGCGTTGACCAAAGGCAACGGAATCTAACGATAATCTCCCTACACAGAATGCTGTATTAAACGACAACCGACATTGGGCATTAAAAGGATTAGATGAGACACAAGGCCTGGTGAGGATTACTGTCAGGACGTTTATGGGTTTGGAATTTCAGCCATCGAGACTGATGACTGAGTGGATCTTACAGAGTATCTTAGATAAGACAGACAAGATTTTTGTTTTCATGTATATTTGACATTTGAAAAGCAACACTGGAAGTAAAAACAAAATTTTAATAAATATAATCCTACTACATAAAAAAAAGACAGTTACGCGTTTAATGCAGCAAGCTAATGAAGTGAGAATTCCGTCAAGTCTTTGTTTTGTTGATTTTGAAAAGGACTTTGATAGTATTTCGAGTCGGACTATGGGAAAAATCATGAGGCATTATGAAATACCAGGAAAGTTTGTGAGGGTTATTATGAATATGCATGAGGGCACATCTTGTAAAGTGATGGTTGATGGGTGTTTGAGTGATCCATTTGAAGTTGAGTCTGGTGTGGTTCAGGGTGGCATTCTGTTGTTTGTATTGGTCGTAGATTGCGTTATGAGAAGGGTTAAAAGAGAAACTGATGCAGGTATACTCTGGGAAGAAAATGGGAAACTTCTTGACTTAGATTATGCTGATATAGTTTTGACCTGCGAGGGACCAGAAAAAATGCAGAGAGTATTTGATTGTTTAGTCAGTGAAGGTCGGAAGGTTGGTTTGGTTATTAATAATGGAAAAACTGAAATCATGGATATGAATATTGTCTAATTGAAGGCATGGTTGTAAAGCAAGTGGATAAGTTTAAATATTTAGGTACTTATTTAGATAAGGATGGTTCTCTGAGCACAGAATTTACGGAAAGATTAAAAAAGGCTTATTAGGCAATGGGAATCCTTAAAAACATTTGGAATAATAGCAATTTTTCTGTGCATACAAAAATCAAAATTTATAAGGTAATGGTTAGGAGAATTTTGATTTATGGGCATGAGTCACGGTACAGTACAGTGACTTAGGACAATAAATTCTTCACATTTGAAAATAAGGCACTCAGAAGAATTTAGGAATTAATTGGAGGGTTAGGATATCAAATAACAGAATTAGAGGAGTAATGGGGAGCAGCCGGTCGATGAGCATGTTAGGTTCTCATGCTGGAAGTAGTTATGTCATGTGTATGGAAGACGGAACAGTACGAGGTACACCAGGGTGGGTTTCCCTTGGTAGAAGAGTAGAGGTAGGCCAAAGGAGACAATGAGGAGGGAAGCAGGAGATGGTTGTTGGGGAGATCTTGAGGAGTTAGCCCAGGACAGAATGTGGTGGCGTGAGTTCATGGAGGCCCTATGCATCCCCGTGGGTGCCACAGGAAATGATTGATTGACTGATTGATTGACATAAAAATGACGATAGTTCACTGGTACCCTAATCCAAGGTCTGCACAAAGGAGTAATTAATCCCGGGCTAGCCACTGGCCTCCATAAGTACGCAGAAAGAAATTACCCTTGTCCGACGGAGGGTGTGAATGAGATGTTTATTGCCAGTAGAGTATTGGTGCGATCATCTCATATATTACCATTATATCTAACGCTATGGATACACCATAATGATTACACATGAGAAGTTTGTGTACCAGTATATTGGTGGATGGGTAGTTTAGTGACAAATAAAGTAAAAAGCCAATTTGAGCAAGAAACTCATAAGAGAATGAGAAGATATTCTACCGGGAGGTAATGCGGGGAGAAAGTTAATGAACAAAGTCATGAAACTCTGGAAAAGAAGCTACAGGCCCCAGCCACCTCCCTCTTACTTTGGATCTCGCAGGCAATACTACATGGGAGCCAGTATTTTTATTAATTATTTATTGGTTATTATCATTGTCACCATTATTATAATTATTACATTAATATTAATTTTTATTTTACTCACGCAACCATCACTGATGGATACACGTTCATAAGAAGCAGAACTACATAAACACAGAAGAATAGCAAAAACAACATTAAAAATAAGAAAAAGAAGACCTCGGCATCTTGTCTCATCTTTAAAAAAAAAAAAAAAAAATTCCTCACCAGTCCTTTCAAGGAAAGACTGGTCCCAAGATCAGACCTCACCTTAAGACTAAAGGTATCCACGGTTACGTTTCTCGTTTGTTTCCACAGATATAGGGAACGAGAAACGTGGAATGCCAAGAAGCACGGTATTTTTACTCTGAAAACAGAATGCCTACTTTGGCCTAATTAATTAAAAATGAAGTCAAGATATTTTTTCGATTTTCATGTTTAACATTTTGTCTGAAGCTTAAAGTTTATTGAAATGTTGCCATTAAAATCTGATATATAATCCTTCAGGGATTTATGAAACCAGTCAACTTTAAATCGAAGTTCTCGGTTTATGAACGATAACACAACTATGATTATTTGCACAAAAAAAAAAAAAATAGTCAAGCGTAACGCTGTCCTATATTCACTGTAAGGTCCTTTGAGATATTTGGGCCAATTGACAGGATATTACGTCGAGTGTTACAGGCCATGGAAATTATTATGCGGATTTGGGAATTTTCCTTTGTTTACTTGTTTGTTTTAGACCTGCACTGCTTACACGCAATTAATGATTGTCTTTGATTACTGGAGTACGCTAAAAAAAAAAAACCTTTCATCGGCACCCTTTGAATAAGACCATAAGTTTAGCTTTCAAGAGAGAGAGAGAGAGAGAGAGAGAGAGAGAGAGAGAGAGACGCGCCTGCTCAAGTGTAATAAAATACAGATCAAAAAGTGTCCAACGACCAATGAGGCACCGTCCTCCACAAAGAAGCGTCGGCGTTTAGCAATGAATAACCCGTTTAAAATTTCGCGTAAAGTTGCCTCTAATAAGGTGAAGGTACTGGTCGGTCGAAACCAGGTAATGGCGTTCGCAAATAACCTGAGATATGACCCTCTTAACAGCGAACGTGCCTAAAGGACAATTCTCCGGATATTGAATCACAAGAGCTTTTGTTGGCAACCGGATTTAAATTCAGGAAATGGGGCCTGGAGGAGGAAGGACCGCGCCAGCCTGTTAAGTGGCAATGGTTAGCTAATAAATTCTCTTGGGCTGTGTGGCCTATTGTCTAGAATCAAGTCGGGAACGGAATATTCGAGCCCTCATTCGAAGAGTGACGAGGAATAAATAAAAGTTATCTGGCAACGTTCCTACGTAGCTAAATTTCAGATTTACGAACAATTGTTTACCAGTTCTGTATAAACATCTAAAGAATATATTGCTTGGACGTATATATATATATATATATATATATATATATATATATATATATATATATATATATATATATATATATATATATATATATATATATATATAGAGAGAGAGAGAGAGAGAGAGAGAGAGAGAGAGAGAGAGAGAGAGATGCAGAAAATACTAACGTGAAGTAGAAGAAAGAGAATAAGAACTGAAATTTAGTCTCTTGTGTAATTTTTCATTATCCATTGTGAGTGAATTCGCACACACATACACACACACACACACACATATATATATATACATATTTATATATGTATGTAAGTATGTATGTGTGCGTAACAAATGTGTACACATATATAACAAAATTTACTCCCTCCTCAACATAGTTACCCACTTCTGGGTAACGGTATCTAAGCCCTAGGTGGGTTTGCACAAAAAGAGACGAAAAATAGTTGTCGTACTTACCGCTGCAACAGCAGACACAGCTGCCAGACACACGATTATTGACCTCATCTGTAAAATAAAAACGAAAAACATGTCACAAAGGGCTCTGGCAAAGCTGGGAGTAATAAGTATGTGTAGTGGTTGTAGTATAATATATATTTTTTATTTAATTTGAGCATGTGTGAATATATTTACAGCGTATGAATCTATGATCTACTTATCATGTATGTATGCATATATATATATATATATATATATATATATATATATATATATATATATATATATATATATATATATATATATATGTATGTATGTATACTGTATATGTACATGAAAAGTATGCGGACGTCTACGAAATCAAGTGTTAACGAAGGTTGCTCCTCCAAAGTGGTGCTCTTAAGAACCACGAATAAGGCACTAATGGTAGTGTCCTCTCTCACCGATATCTTATATAGGTATGCAGTTAATTACTATGAGAGCCGGTCTTCTGACCTGTATTTTTGCACATAACACGTAGAAAAATCTGGCAACTAACAGGAAAGCTGAGTGAAATATGAAATCATTAACTTTGCCTGTAATGCGCAAAATCCTGCATCAAGATTTGCTGGCTGTCGCAATATTCCATTCGCAATATGCCATCTAAGGCGAGTCAGCAATTCATCGTTAAAGACAGTGAAGAGAGGAAGTTTGAGTGGATGAGTGGGAAGAAAAGATCTAGCAATAAATGAAATGACATTCAAGGATCTAAAGGTGAAATTGGGAGAAAACCCCACAATTGCATCAAGACGTAATAGTCAGAGATGTTCGACAGCCAGATGAAAGAACTGAAGGGGTGATGCAGGTAAAATAAGTCTGAAAGGTGGGTGTAGCTAGGGGCCGAAGGGACAATACAAACACCCTAAGCAACGCCTATAGGAAATCACATAGGGTGCACCGACTGTGCTATCCCCACCCCCACTTAAGGCATGCCGTCTAAGTTTCTGTCTAGCATTTTTTTCTTATCTAGTATTATGTAAACTTATGTAAGCCCATCTGTTGTTTGTGACCGCAGTTTGATGTAAGGTTGAACTGAGAATTTTGAGTTGAATACAATTAATCTTTCTAGAAATCTGTACCAAAAATTACAATAATCAAAAACATATCCTTTACCTCTTCAAGGAGTTGATGCCAAATTGTGACATTTGTTCATTAATATGACTAAGTTTGCAGTTTTTTCCTTTACAAAGCTCTCCCACTTGTCCTCTTTCACAACTTCTACACAAGAAGGAACCTTAAAACAATTATATTTAGACTTGAGCTCTCGACCTGTCCAGTTTCTGTAAAATAAAGTTTGCAAAGAAAGTAAAAAGTAAAATTCTTTCGTGCAGCTCGGTATATTGCCTCTACTGAATCTGATTATATATATAAAAAAACACACGCCCAAACAAATATGATGCTTAACGTTGCTTCCATTGCTCTGAAAGCCGAAAACCCAAGTTTTTAATTGTACTGAGAATCTGCATATGAAATTGAAATGAAGTCAGTATATTTTTACACGTAAATCTGTGACAGGCGAGTGTTTTTTAATGCTTCGAGCACTGATCTCGTTTTAAAAGTCGCCCCATGATAACCGGGTTTCTTATCACAGGTCAATTGTCAAATGATAATCGCAAATCTTGAAATCAGGTTAAAGACGTCTCGACTGGAGCCATTTGTTTTTTCTCATTTTCAAGACCGAATAGCTTGTGTCTATCCCGATATCAAGGCTCCTGCATGAGAGGAGGAACTTAGGCCATAAATGGCGTTGTATATCAACTGAATCTAATAAGACCTCAGGACTTTCCTTATTAGTCTCAGCTTTGTTAGGAAAGGTACCTCGTCTCCTACATCCACAAAAAATCAGGAAAATCCCCTGCTTGTATTGAAGCAGAAATGTGTTAGATTTTCGTTCTGTGAGGCTTTTGAAGTTAGGGGACGAATGAAAGCTTGTCTATATTTTATATGGCATTATGAGGAAGACTTTAAAATTCCAAAAATGCCAGTAGCTTCTCGATAACTTTGGGTTTTAGAGCTATATGGATATATGGACATTATTATGCTTTAGATATATCCTCCAAAGTCAGTTTAAGCATATTACGAGTAGCTGATTTATATTTTTTTCTCATTTTCAGATGAAACGAGGAATTATGGAAAATACGATAAAACTGTTTAGCTCTAACATTTATTTTTCTGCTCCACCAAAGATTGGCATGCTTTAAAGTTTTAGGATGACTAAGCAATGCAGCATTACGACTGTTTTATGCGGAACCAAAATCTTTAGATGATTACTACTTACGTATTTTAGTATAAGACTCTTCTAAGCCAAAATGACAAGGAAGGGTTTATCCCATATTCTTCGCCTTGAAATGTTTCCCATAATTAGAACACAAAGAAACAGCGCAGCGACGAAAGAAACTTTCACATCATAGGTGACTCAGGACTCCTCCTCCTTGCAGCCTTGCTCTCTGAACCTTACATTCTCATCGAAGGGCTGCGCCAATTTAGGATAATCATTTATTTGAAGTAGATAATAATCCGTAGTTTTCTTAGTGTGTAGTAGATATTCAAAGCTTGGGGTCTTTTGCTTTAGCACAAGACTACAAAATGTTTACCATTTGAAGATAGAAAAAATGCAAATCTTGTCAAAACATAACTTGTATGTCGACTGAGCATTCACGATCAGAGTAAAATGCCATTCTCTTACTCATAAAAGATCAGTGTGTATTATTCATAGAATCTCTATGATGACAGCAATTAATTACAATAGACTTAATATCCTTTAGGCAAAGCTCAAGATAATTAGTTTTCTTATTAGTCAATTTACCGTCTCGTCGTGTTATCTTAGGATGAGGAACATTTTTCATTCGATGCTACCCTAATTTTTGTGCTATATCATCATTGCTATTAACCTTATTGTAATTTTTAAGTGTCGCTAAAGTTGTTTTTATTAACGTTATTGTGAGCATCACTTTTAGTGTACGTAACTTCTCTGAAAGGAACAGAAAAGCGTGATAATATCTTAACCAAATAGATGGAATCCTGTGGAGATGAATGAATCACATTATGACTCAAACGGTTTAGAATTTCTGTGACCCATCTGTGTGTGTGTGTGTGTGTGTGTGTGTGTGTGTGTGTATTGTGCGTGTGTTTTGCCATCACAAACAATCGATGTATGCCATTCAACCTGTAGTGAAAAGACTGCAAATGTGTCGACTGATGTCGAAATAGTCACTTTTAGAATCTGTACGTTTAAAATCGTCCAAGATATGCACGGTGAGGCCAAAGGATGCGTCGCGAAAATTAAGACGAAATAAGATTATTAAACTATACATGATTATTCTTCAGTGAAACTTGTGGCTTTTCTGTTAAGTATAAATTTTATCATACAAATGCACGCACACGTGGAGAGAGAGAGAGAGAGAGAGAGAGAGAGAGAGAGAGAGAGAGAGAGAGAGAATCTGCGCGGGGTGTTCCGTTATGCGGCCTTTTATAAGCTGCCATTCCCTTAGGGACTGTACCAAGGTCGACCTGCTACATTGTCTAAAAGTGCTCCGAACATCGTGTAGGCTGAGAGAGAGAGAGAGAGAGAGAGAGAAGCGTGGTCAGAAGGCTGAAAAAAAACCTACTTGCAATATCTCGGTAATGTGAGCATCCCGAACGAGACAGGGTCACATCAACACCTGGAGGGAATATTCAGCCCTATGACCATAGGAACCATATTCCATTCACCGGGTCCACCGACGGCACAAAACAGATATTAAGGCAACAAATAGCTGTGGTCTATGATGCAGATAAGCTGCCCTCCGGTA
>NC_089746.1:23221647-23261647 GCF_040412425.1 Macrobrachium rosenbergii
ATTAATACGATACACGTTTAAAAAAGAAAGCATAAAACGTAAGAGTAAAATTATGCTTTCTTTTTTAAACGAGTATTTTATTAATGTAATATTTATTTTCTGATTTTAGCCAGGAGATGGGACTTTGTCTCGAAACGTCGCTAGTGAATAAAGAAAACATGTAATGTGCCATGTCCTTCCATACCCCTGTGCCTATCTCGCCGAGGATTAGCCCACCTACAATGAGGACTAATATATATATATATATATATATATATATATATATATATATATATATATATATATATATATATATATATATATATATACAGAATAGTTTTCAGTTTGTAATGAAAACGACCAGCAGTTAACGTTGTTTGTCTCATAGATCTGACGTAACTTTATGATTGAAATGTTATCCGTATTTGTTATGGAATTATGTATACTTTATAATTTCCATTACTTAGGGAAAACGTCAACTCACACACACACACATAAGAGAGAGAGAGAGAGAGAGAGAGAGAGAGAGAGAGAGAGAAAGTATTGTGACAATCTTTATAACAAGGTCAAATAAATCTCGAGTAGTATCAGATCGTTTACAAAAATATTCCTAGACTCTTCAAAACATGCAAACTTTTATTATAGATTATTGTTATGAATACGTTTCTTAAATTCTGCAGAAAAGTCTAAATAAACTGATATCATATTAGTCTCTTATATTTGTCATTAAGGCAGAATTAACCGACACAAACAGGTGACATGAATGAGCAAATCCATTTCATCCAACATCCCTTAGCCCTCATCTGAGATGATTATTCGTGATGCATAGAAATATACCTTATAAAATAGAAAAATTTCAAAAGTTCCTTAGTAGGTCAAGGGTCACTCCAAGAAGGGATGTCCATCTCAAAAGAGTCAAAGGGAGAGAAAGATCACGTTACCTGGACGCGGCCATGAAAACAATCCGCCATGATGCTGATTTCTAAATCGTGTCTGTCACCACTCTGTTTCGATCTACTTACTGTTCTGGCCGAAATAACTCCGTGCGCACAAATATTACCAGCAAACTGGAGGGGGAAAAGCCTAGCACTAACCGTGTGGATGGTCTGCAGTATCCTTCCCGGATGGTGTTCCGTGGCAAACTGAAGTTACTGAACCAAACTCCCCCCAATACCCAACCGTTAGGGACCCAGGTAACCTCCCAGACAGAGACTCCAAGAGATCATCAGTGACTAAGCGACGGGTTCGGTAGGATGGTGGGGGTTACCTGCTGGACAGGCCAAGGTAAGGAAGTGGTAAAGGTAAGGTATCTCTCTCTCTCTCTCTCTCTCTCTCTCTCTCTCTCTCAGACAGACAAGCATACGTACGTACAAGGTATAGTATTTCTAAAAGATGATTTATGCTGCGTATAAACGTCTTAGGTTTCCCTGCAGTACCTCATTTCAAGTCATTTCGAGTCACCAGACGTTTCTCCCCCTCAACCGTCCAGGTATCTCTTTTAATAAATTACAGAAAAAAGGGGCTTAAACGCCAGAACCGGTCGCACCCTTGCCTTCATGTTCCATTCCTATCACTCTGCTATAGCTCCTAGTAGCTTTGAAAGAGCACAACCGCTCCTGTAATCAGGAATTTCATAGAAGGTTGACCGATCGATGCTTTTTTCTTCATCAATGAACGTCGCAGTTAATTCGTACAATAAACGGGAGGCAAGATGATTCATGAAGCAGTCAAAAAAAATTCTGTAATGTTCAGGCCTTGTGCTAAAGAAACCTTTGGCCTTCAGATTGCTTACTGAGCGTTTCAAGGATGTTTACAATAAACGCTTGAGGATTCTGCAAACCCTTATAAGTCTTTGCTGTAGAAGTTCCATGACAGATGCGTAAATCTTTTTTCCTGTAATAAAGTTAACAGAGTTTTGCTAGCACAGGCTCTTGCTAAGTAAATAATCCTTATAAAATGGTTTATCTCGAGTTATTGAATTTTCCTTTCCATCCATTTGTGGCCTTGTAGCAAAAAATCTTTAGAATGTTACCTTCACATAAAAATTTGAACATTTTAAGAGAAGATTCCGTAAGTTAAAAAAAACTCTCTCCTAGAAAGATTTTTTTCAATAATCTGGAGGAATGGCTCATTGAGAGTATATTTTAGTAGAAATAAGATAAAGTAAACCCAACGGATGTTGTATACTTTGTTCTATAACGGGACTTATTTTTAAGGCATTCAAAACTATTCAACTCCCAAAAATCAAAAGAACTTTTTCCATTCGCTCTGGTGTATTTTAAGCTTTGTCGTTAGTATCAAGAATTCTTTCAAATATCCACAAAAAAATTCACTTTCAATTTAAAACACTTTCATTCCAAACGTCAACACCAATTTCCTGCATAAGCCAGGAACTTTGTTATACCTACATTACAGATAATCTTTGAAGTTCAAAAAACAATGAATTAAAACCTTGATAAATAATTTGATGGAATACAGAATTAAATTACATTGCGAAAGACTAGGGATACATTGCTTTAACTTATAACCTCTGATGTTGGATCAGTTATTAAAACAGATTCAATTTTCCATCTTTAAAGATGAAGTTATCCTAAGATATGTTGGATTAATTCTCTTGACAAAGTTTCCGTTTATCTTATTCATAAAAAAGATATTCTCTTTGCTAGAAAAATTACGCAAATTGTAATTTAGGTGCTGAAAAAACTCTGGAATAGCTTTGATTAAAACAAAATATTTTGTCAACAAAAATAATCTTATCTATTCTTGGCTGTATCCTTTGCAAGAACATAACCTAAAGATAACGTTACCGTAAAAATCATGCATATGTTTTTAATAGACAAGATAAACACTTCCATCTTATTTATGTCAGAGTTTAGCAACAATGCAATCACTCATGATATTATATATATATATATATATATATATATATATATATATATATTTGTGTGTGTATATATATATATATATATATATATGTTTGTGTTTGTATTTTGATTTATTTATGTATGCACTGCATGATCAGTTTTACATATATCTTCTTTTAGAGTATACTTGTTTATGATGCTTACGTATTCAAAAGCTTTTAACCTCTTAAACACATGCATACACTACGCACAGACACACACATATACACACACACACACACACATATATATATATATATATATATATATATATATATATATATATATATATATATATATATATATATATATAAACTATATATATATATATATATACATACAGTATATATAAACTTCCGTCACTGGAATAAAATGTGATATGAAATAAAGTAAAAGCAGACTATATGGCCACGGGTGAAAGGGAAAATATGATGTTCGAAATCTTTCCTTGAAAAAAAAGGCCTTGAAGGCGAAAGCTAATTGCACTCTGTTATTTCAATATTCCTTCGGACATCTGCTTATATATATATATATATATATATATATATATATATATATATATATATATATATATATATATATATATATATATATATATATATATATATATATATATATATATTAAACAACTACATTGGTTCAAATGTTATAAAATATTGTTATCAAATTTAAGCTTCCTTTCCAAAAAAGCATATACGTCTATTTCCACCTCTCTCTCTCTCTCTCTCTCTCTCTCTCTCTCTCTCTCTCTCTCTCTCTCTCTCTCTCTCTCTCTCTAGTCATAACGTAAAAGCAAATGATTGTTTTTGGCACAGAGCAAGGACATCATATGCCACAGCATTTTGGAAGGCTGCATTCACTGTAACCCTGATATGGCAAATTGTTTGCTAATTCAAAACAAAGGAGTTCAAGCACTGATAGAAGAAACATCTGTATAAATTATGCTATTGTGCACAACGAATGAAAAGCAAGGGAAAATTTGCACACAAACTTTGAGTAACGTATGTCTGATAAATATCTGTGTTTTTTGTCGGTTCACAAGTCCGTTGAACTTGGTCTTAAGGGACTTGAACGTCGACGACCTCCGTCTTTCCTTAATGGTTACCCACCCAAGGCTTGACCACACTCAGGCTTACTTAACTCCACTCATCGAGAAACCAGAGGAATTGCAGATGTACTCGTTAAAGTATATACTCGTTGACATAAAAATGCATCTCATAATTTTTTAGACATTCATAATCGTAACCATTTTAATATTTCATACGAGATAAGGAATTTCAGGTGCAAGTTCTCCCCTCTCTCTCTCTCTCTCTCTCTCTCTCTCTCTCTCTCTCTCTCTCTCTCTCTCTCTCTCTCTCTCTCTCTCATCTGTGCATTTATTTCCATTCCTGTTATGACTATTTTAACGTAAGGATGTTTCCTTTTAGTTATAAGTAGTTACTTCTAAATGGAAAATTAAAAAACGCTTTCTTGAGTCAAAAGTCACGTATAACAACAGGTTCAGGTATGATTTTTGAAGTCATTGTACCAAATAAACAGGCCATCGTCTATTTATTACGTTAAATAAAGTTATGAGGATGAATAATAAATTATTTGGAGAAGCTTGTAGCAAATATTCTATATTTCTCGTACAGTATTTAGGCCAACTCGGTCAGACTGAATGAACTTTTGACCTGGGTTAAAACTCCCCGTTTGCCTTTGTTGGTTGATATTACATTGCGATCCTTCATAGTTCTAGATAATTGTTGTTAGCATTTTATACGCAAGCTTCTTAGTTTGGCAGACGTAGGTCCTGTCGCTTTCATAATAAAGCCCCTCTGAAAGATTCCTGATATTTTAATGGCGATCCACATCCAAATTTTAACACCAAAATTTTAAACACTATAAGTATTGGTCGACAAAATAGTCTACCAAATGGAGCTTAAAGATGAAAACTGGAATTCTTGTACGGGACCTCAAAAAACAGTTACATATTTCAATGTAAAAAAAAAAAAAGATTCTTAGATAGCTAGCATGGAGGAAGAGTGAGAGTTCGAAGGAAGGAGCTGGGCTGCTGTGAGTGGAAGGCCCATTGCAAACGCTAACGTTGGAGCTGAAGTGGAAACTGAGACATCCTGAACTGTTTTATTAATATTGTAATTAGACGGCAATAAAAATTGATGGAGCATTACTTTTCCATTCTAGATTTCTTTTTACTTTCCACTGTGCCAATTATTTCAATGCTTATTGTACTGTCTCGGATATACCTTCTAGAATCCCACTAATCTTGAACGTATTATGTTATCTTATCATAGGAGTATGAAAAAAAAAAACTAAAGAGGACCAAAAATGACAAAAGAAAGTTGACGGCAAAATAGGATGCACAACGACTGAGGAAGTAACAGATCGATTTCAGAACGTGCGTGGATTGCGAGGAGTATATATATATATATATATATATATATATATATATATATATATATATATATATATATATATATATATATATATATATATATATATATATATATATATATATATACATACATACACATACATACATCTCTCTCTCTCTCTCTCTCTCTCTCTCTCTCTCTCTCTATATATATATATATATATATATATATGTGTGTGTGTGTGTATGTATGTATGTATGTATGTATGTATGTATGTATGTATGTATGTATGTATGTATGTATGTATGTATGTATGATATGTATATAGATAGATAGACAGATAGATATAGCACAATGATTTCAAGCACTTGTTGACATCCTCCCGTGGGTGCACCTTATCATTCTTGGTTAGACTTCAAGTTCGTATGTAACTGTGCGTTTACACTACAGCAAAACATTTCATAAACGTTTGTCGACAACCTACCGAATATAAATCGCAAACAAATTGAAAGTAATTCATTGGCCGTAGAAAACGAGCCATTGGTTAGAACTGTCAAAAAGTCATTAACTTGTCAACATATTTGTGGTACGTGTGCGATGAGAAGCCGACATGCGTATACTTGTGAATGTTCTAGCTAATAAGGTAATTATTAGGTGCCTACACTACAGCAAAATAGTGTGGACGCCTGAGAATTACATTTATTAGCTAAAACATTTATGGTTCAACCTCTAATTAATTATTATTATTCACACCAACACCCAAGACTGGCAATATAATCTTTTTATTTTATGTATCTGTTTGTTTATTCATTTCTTGCCGGAATTTTACTTCCATGATCAGAATACCTATCAAGAAGGTATAATTGTTGTTGTTCGTCAAAACTGGTCTTTTACCTGGACGACCTGCCCTACAATGATGGGTTGAGGTCCCTGCGTCACCTACATCCGATCGAGGTCTTACATTAGTTTCATTCTGATAACGATATCTTTTGCATACCAAGTTTTGAAGGTATGATTTTTAAGAAAAAAACTATACTTTATATCCTCAGAAGATAGTCTATCAAATTTCCGTTGGACATTGCCAAGCGCCACCGTCAAGTGAACTTTATAATTTATAACGCCGGGATATATGAACTGGACTTTATTCATATAGACTGTGAGAGGCTCTAGTAAAAATGTCTTTAGCTAATTAAAATGTATTTTATGATATATATATATATATATATATATATATATATATATATATATATATGTATGTATGTATGTATGTATGTATGTATGTATGTATGTATGTATGTATGTATGTATGTATAGGCCTACTTCATCTTCGACACCGTTAATAATTCTTTGAAGAATGCCATCAGGTACAGAAACAGTTCCAGAAATTCCATTCATCCATCTAATGAAGAATTTGTATAAGGTCCGTGATTTCGTCGGAAACTCTGAAGTGTATCTGCTCGCCAAACAAGGTCTTAGTGAGCTTTCTTCGGCCCTACGTGCCATCTTTCCTTCCATAAGGGATGATGATATGTGTTAGGGTTAGGTTAAGCTGACGTTACGTCAGCAGCGCCCTTGCTGAGCGCCCCGTCCTGTGGCCAGCCAGCATTCGCTTCGTTTATACGTAAGCGTGAAGCTGTGGGAAGTGGTAAGCCCAAGACCTAAGGAAGAGAGTCTCTTCTTTAGGTCTTGGGTAAGCCTAAGAAAACCGTCCTCTTTATGTCTTAAAATAGCTACGCAGCAGCAACCAGTCTCAAGATCTACCACAAACTGGTGAACTTTTTCAAAACACGCTCTGACATCATTGATCACATTTTTAAGTCTGTGTCTGGGGTTGAACGTTTATAATAAAAATGGGTATTATAAATTATATGAAATTATTATCACTGCAGCTTTTATTTAGATTTTCTTTTCAGCTCTTATGCTTCACGGTTGTTTATATATATATATATATATATATATATATATATATATATATATATATATATATATATATATATATATATATATGTATGTATGTATGTATATGTGTGTGTATGTAAGTATATATGTATATATATATATATATATATGTATATATATATATGTATATATATATATATATGTATGTATGTGTGTATGCATGTGTGTGTACACCCTGAGTATGATATGCACATTTAATTTAAGCCTTAATCTTTTGTTTTTGTTAAATTCCCACCCGTCTGAAAAGATTTATTCTTCGGTTTTGAAGACAGGGCGTTATTTTGTCTTGATTCAGTAAAAAGTTACACTACTCTTAAAGATTCGCTCCCAAATGAAATGAATAAAACTGTTGATCAAAGGAAACCGATTCTCCATACAGTTCTAATTATAGTTTTTTCGTGGAATCCGATTCAAGCGAATGCCAGCAGAGGTATAAACTCGTGATAGACACTCCTTTTTTCACTCAACAGTTAAAGGTATTTGTCTGTCACTGATTGCAATAAATTTACCGAGAGACACTGTGTTGTAGTGCCATAATTAAGTTGGAGGCATGCATGAGTACAGGCCCTGTAAGGAACCAAAATACAAGCGACAACTACCTATTACGACAAAAAGTTCCAGTGCTATTGCCTCACTAGTATAGCCTGTTACCAATCTGAAACCTGAAACGTCTCCTTCCGTTCCTCGAATCAAACGTTCCTCTTTTAAACTTCATAAACTTCATATCAAGGCGGTTCTAAATAACAGGCACTGAGAAGAACTTCAAACCATATTTAAATTACTTCAAAAGGAGTAATCAGGGCAACTTTTTTTTCAACGAGACAATATAATACTCTTCAAGTTAAAACTCATGTTTACCGTTTAATTATAGATCCCACCTGCTCGATATATCCCATCCTCCAGCCTCTTCCTGCATAATACCTGAGCTTATTGCAACTACTCCGTTGTGTTTAAATAAGAATGGTCGTTGCACCAAAAGGTAAACTATCTTTCAGAGTCAAGTGATTCAATATAGTACGGTAGTGTTGGTATGAAGTTACACACACACACACACACACACACACATATATATATATATATATATATATATACAAAAGTGTTAGCGGTGGCTATAAATTGTAGTTGCATAACTTTGTCGAGGATACCAGAGAAAGTGGATTGTAGTTTTTTGTTTCAGAATGTATGACAGATAACAAAGGGTTTGACAAGGAAGAGCGTGTGTGTGGATCAAGTGTTTGTAATTAAATATTTTTGTGAGCAGTAAAGGGGAAAAGCCGTAAGTGTCTTACATGCACCCAGAGAAAGCTTTTGACATAACTGATAAGGTCAATGTTGAGGTGATGACGAGTTACTATACAGAGGGTAATTTGCTGAGAGTGGTAAAAAGTTTTTTAAGATGAAAGTAAGGCATGATGAGCAACAGTGACTCACAATATTTCAGTTTGCGAGTCAAGACTATTGTGAACACTGATTGCGGTGAAAGTAATGATACAAGCGTGAGTATACTTTCTCGCTGTTACGATCGCACAGATCAACGGAATATACCTGGCCAACACATAACCATGGAAAAATTAACGTCAGTAGCTAGCAAAACAGGTCATACTATAGTTCATGAAGTAGGAATAGTTTTGACTTTTGAGAGTTCTCCATTACGAGTAATTAACGTTGCAATGAAATGTAACAAAAATGAGCACTGTCGCTTAAGACATTCCAGTCAAGAATTCATAATCCTGTTAGGATAAGTATTTACAATAGTTTATAAGCAAGTCAGGAAAAATTTCTCCAGTTATACTGTGAACATGGAATAGTAACCTTTCCAACTTACATAAATTTAAAGATTCAAACTGTCAGGAATTTGTAGGGAATGAAAAAGCACCATCCTTAGCTCAGGATATACTCTGAATGTTGTTAGGTTTCCTTCCGCGTTGCAACTGGTAGGACTTTTCCATCAAACGCTCAGCAGACTTCAGTGGGTACCTTCGGGCTGTCACGATGAAGTGGTGATATTGTCAGTTGGAGGCTAACATGGAATAGAGTCGAATGGCAAGTATTGGTACATGTCAAACCTTCTCGGGCACACAACATGGAATCTGGACAAAACAGTTACCAATCAGGCAAGAATTTGCTCTTGGAAAACACAGAGCTGTTTCGTGTGCTACCTGCCAACAAACTGATGGTGCATATAACTGTCTGACGCAGGGCAACAGTCAGTTTTAAATTTCTTTGCTTTATCCTCCAGGAATTTTTATAGCAACCCGTTTGCGTTCTTGTCTGAGTCTGCAAAGACGAGATGATCCTTGGGAGACTGAAGGGCGTTAGTGAGACTACTTGGGCAATACCAAGTCGCAGTTAACTTTTTTTTTAATCAGGGATAGAGTTGAAAAGTCAGGAAGGACGATTAACAACATCCAAAGATGCAGCTTGGCTTGTTTTCCTACTTTCAACAAAAAAAAGTCTGTGTGCTTTTATTTCCGTGTTAAGACAAGCAATTATTTCTCCTTGTTGAATCGCTAAATATTAAAGCAAAACTGCGGAAATAAAAATGAAGGGTGGAAGACATATTATACACAAGTGTAGAAATGTGTACCTAACTGTGTATATATATGTGTGTGTTTATTTATGCATGCATGTATGTATGTATGTATATATACACATTTTTTCCTTAGAGGGTGTGGTGTCAGAATGCTTCACCTTCCGGGTTTTCAGCAAGTAACATATTAAGTAACTTTGCTGTAGCCTCTTGCTCTGTCCCAAGAATGTTCAAGAGGCTCATCTGCTGATGGAGTCTAGTTTATTGTGGCGGTCACCCATCCAAGCACTAACCAGACCTAACGTTGCTGAACTTCGCCAAGGGTTCTCTAAAAAATATGGTCATTTCGAGATAAAGCGGAAACAGTGCCTAATAGCCCTGACTATTGAAGTGTCTCACCCATTTCTTTGCATATCAGATGTTGCTTCTTGTCTTCTCGGAGGAACCCTTTAGTCTCCATCCTCTTTAAATTCGTGCATATGCCTCTTTTGGGCGACTCTCTCTCTCTCTCTCTCTCTCTCTCTCTCTCTCTCTTCGTAACTAAATTTTTTAACAGAGCCTTTTAAGGCGCTTTCATAAACTCGTCTCGTAAGTCTTTATGAACTTCCTCGCTAGATCCTTTGTGAACCAACCTCATTAGATCACTTCGTTGACTTTCCTCACTGGATTTTACAAGAAAAATTTCCATAAGACGTTTGTAATGTCATTTTGATCATCCCTTTTATGTGAATATATTTCTCATTACAATCTTCATGGTCAGCTTTGAAGTCAGCTTTTATTCTCCAGTAGTTTTTCTTAAGCAAATCATAACGCATTGACGTCAACTACACTGTGTTATTGATAATATACGGTTCTGTCAGTATTTAAATATCTTTTCTTATCTATTGAGAAATTAGCTTCAAGACCTAAATTTCATAATCAATCAATCAGTCAGCCAAGAAATTAGTGGGATGGTTTGTTCAGAGTGGTAG
Source organism: Macrobrachium rosenbergii (assembly GCF_040412425.1). Taxonomy (NCBI): domain Eukaryota; kingdom Metazoa; phylum Arthropoda; class Malacostraca; order Decapoda; family Palaemonidae; genus Macrobrachium; species Macrobrachium rosenbergii. The sequence goes on from NC_089746.1 coordinate 23,232,365, forward strand.
CTAAAAGGTTTCCCAGTTTATTGTCGAAGGTATTAAGATTTTGGTAATTCAAAATGTTGCGAATTTATTCTACGTTATCGAGAAAGTACTGATTAAGGGTGACAGCGGTATACTGTGGTTAGTTTCGTATTAGATTGTTTATTAAATATAACTTAATTCCATTTGCAAGGCTGCTATTACATATATATCACTAGAATCTGGTAACAAAACGAAGGGAAAAATAAACTAAATCAAAGAGTCAGGACACCTTATGAGATGTTATCCATAACATATACTGCTCATATCTGAAGGTAAGAAAGACACTGTTCGGGAGACACCTTACGAGATCAATATGAGGAAAATTTTCCCTGAGTTTTATCTTTCTTTTATGTACAATCTTTTTCAGACCGGCCCTATGAGAGTCTAGAATTGGGACTCGACGGCCTCATAAGCCACAGCAACAACAACAACAACAACAACAATAATAATAATAATAATAATAATAATAATAATAATAATAATAATAATAATAATAATAATAATAATAATAATAATACTCAATGGGTACCCATCCGCAGTGCACCCTTCCCTCGCAGCCTCACTGGCCTAGTTTGTGCTCGAATATATTTCTCTTTGAAACGTCTGTGTAAAGTTGGTTTGCATACTGCGATATCCATCTTGGTGTCACATTAAACCAGGATACAGTAATAAAAGCCAAAGAAAGAAATGACAAATTGAAGGTAACTAGATACAAAAATTTCTCTCTTCTGTTGTAGAAAATATTTTTAAGAATGTTTATACACACATATATATACATATATGTATGTGTGTAGGTGTATACATACATACACACATATGTATATGTGTGTGTGTATACATACATACATTCAGCACATGATATATACACATACACACACACACACACACACACACACATATATATATATATATATATATATATATATATATATATATATATATATATATATATATATATATATATATATATATATGTGTGTGTGTGTGTGTGTGTGTGTGTGTGTGTATAAATATTGTTAACATATATATATATATATATATATATATATATATATATATATATATATGTGTGTGTGTGTGTGTGTGTGTGTGTGTGTGTGTGTGTGAATATGTATATATATACACCCCACTCACACACAAACGTGAAATACACACACACACACACACATATACATATATATATATATATATATATATATATATATATATATATATATGTGTGTGTGTGTGTGTGTGTGTGTGTATGTATATATATTTCTCAAACAAAATCATGATAAATACTATTTCCAGTTATGTATAATTTAATGTTATTTATGGCACCGAAAAATGCTGCTGTAATTTTTTAACGTTTTATACACTTTATATAAAATTGGTTTCGTTGATTATACCAGTAATTGTTTTCGGTTATAACAATGAGCCAAGATACAGGATCAGTTTATCTCTACTTGATTTTTACCCAACCTGCATAAACACAAAAGAATTTCAGAATGCATTGCCAAACTATAGTGTGGAATTTGGGCCGAGGGTGAACTGAGAGAATGCCTTGTCACCGCCATTTAATAGAAAATGTCTCCAGTCCAGTGATCAATTGATTTTCTTCTGTGATCCTTCCCGGTGTAAACTGCCTTGTGAAGTTTGCTGCTGGCATTTAGGGTTTTCTCGGTCCCCCTTGAATTATTTCTAAGTTACCTCTCTCTCTCTCTCTCTCTCTCTCTCTCTCTCTCTCTCTCTCTCTCTCTCTCTCCATATATCATCAGGATATATCTTAATGACGAGACAGGATAAAAATTTCTGAAGGAAAACACCTGGTTTTCGACTGTTATTCGAAGGAAAATCATAAATAAACGAATAGACAGAATAAAATAAAATAGTTTTCTAATTAGAATTCAGATAAAGAGATGACGACTAGATTTGTACGGCACTAAAAAAAAAAAAAGGTGCCTTTTCTATGATATCTACTGGGCAAGTCTCAGAGAGGAATGAAGGAGCAGTAAAGAACTGAATCCACTTTTGCAGCTGGCCTGCAAACCAATCCTAAACGAAGAGTCATTTTCTCATCAAAAAGAAGAAAAAATCAACAAAGAGAGGTTAGAGGATCTTTGCTAGCACAACTGTACGATTTGCTTGCACACATGTTTATTTCCTTTTCAGTTACAGGCGATAGTTGTTAAGAATTAAAGAAAATCCAGTTCGCCCAACTAATAATTAAACCACTGCTCATTTGAGTGAGACAAGAATGGGATTTGAGCAACGGTAGAGAGATAGGATTGTGATAAAAAACAGCAGTGCAGTAAGCGAATTCGCCCAGATAAGATTACCACAATCTAATCCATGCACTTATTAAATTAAAAAGGAGTGAAATGTAATAATGACCGATGTAACGATATATCTAACAGTGTTATGTTTAGAAAGCCACCATAACACAGCATACGTGCATAAACGATTACAAATGGCAATGATTGACTGAATATTTTAGACCGTATTTTATATCTTGATGTAACTAAATAAATCATTAAAAAGAAAAGAAAGCTTAAGTTCCCTAATTTCACTCTCTATTAGGTAGTTGGCATTTTCACAAGTATAGAAACAGTTTTACATCTAACAGCGATATAAATCTCTATCGGGTTTTCTCTCGTTGCGTCTTGGTCGTCCAACGATCTGTTAGCGCTTTGATGTTTTGTTGTCAACCCATTTCTTCTGTTTTCACCTTCCTACCCTTCCACCATCATTTTTAAAAGGAAAACTTGCGAGGGTATTGTCTGTTTATTTTGTACGCAAGTAGAAACATTTATTTCCATCTAAGGTGACAAAAACAAGATTTGAATCCCGTTTCTAGTGTCTTCAAATACGTGACAAATTAAATGTTCCTCACAGCTCAGTCTTTCTTCTGTTATTATATGATAGTCAATTTTATACGTACTAATGTTGTGCAAGTGAATTTTTACTCTACATAAATAAAATTATATCTGGATCAGTTTTTTTGTGCACAAGTTATTCCATAATCTGACGCTGATGGGGTGAAAGCAGCTTGACGCTTACAACACTGATATCATAATGTTGAAGTTGCCGTAATATATATCACAATACTTAATCCATTGCTCACACCACTTTGGCAACAAAGAGATAAAAATTAAATTTTTACTTTTTGTCTTTGCCTTTGGTGATCGCATTTGATTAGAATAAAAAAAATATTCTAACCAACACTGTCTCACAAAGTGAAAACTTGCCTGTAATTCATAACTGAGTGCTGTATGTATCTTGCTTCTCATCTGCAGTCCGCTTCTCAGTAAAAAAAAAAAAAAAAAAAAAAAAACAGGGAATTTCCCAGAAGTCGTCGGCACTCGAAGACCATTCTGAAGATGTAAAAAAAATCCTTTGATACCAGTTCATTCTTTTCATTACCTTATCTGCGAATTTTATACAAACGATATGATAAATATTTACCCTGTTCCTTTGAGTAGTCTTATCACACCGTTTTCCTTATTCCTAGCATGGCTCACTCATTTGGTAATTTCATTTGCAATGTTTCAACTAAAGAGTAAATAATTATATAATATGCCCTGTTTGATCTTTCTTATCAGATCGGTTACTTATGCTGAAGTAAATGCTTAAGTCCGTGTTTTTGTCATCTTTTCATTTTCTCTCCTGAATGATCTCACGGTAATTAAGTAATATGATAATCTTGTATCTATGACATCGAAATGTGTTCTGTTCTTTTTACTCGGCGTACCCTTTTTTCTGCCTTTGTGGGGTCAAGGTCATATAATAATGTGTGGATATGCCCTTCATTAGTGTCAGCATTTGTTTCTACAGTTATATACTGTTCGAGGAATTCGCCCAGTTATGCAGAGGACTCAGTCACTATTGATCCAAAGAGTTCATGAATGACATTGCAAATGGAAAGTTAGGAAATATTTGTATAAAAGATCCCATTCATGGACGCCACTTTTTATGTTATTTAATATTTAATAAGAGTTTTTCTTAGACAGTCTTATGAGAACAGTAATATATATATATATATATATATATATATATATATATATATATATATATATATATATATATATATATATATATATATATATATATATATATATATATGTATGTGTGTGTGTGTGTGTGTGTGTGTGTGTGTGTGTGTGTATATATATATGGTTAAGGAACTAATTATACAACAGAGTTTTCAATTTGTGACTACTACCACTTTTTATAATTTAATAAGAATTTGTCCTTATTAGAACATTTAGTCTTTTGACTAGCGTCGATCCACAATAAAATTTTATATAATCATAATTGCCAGACATACGCGATTTACGGAAGTATTATGTAAGTGTCGATTAAAGTTTTAAAATATAGCATTCTTGTTAATTACTCTATGTTTAAAAAATGAGTTTCACAAACTTGGATCGGCAGATGCCTGTCATTTGGGTACTAGTCATTGTTTCTCTGTCACCATGTTGCATGACCATGATTCATCTGCGATCATGTCAGCAGGGGCATTCCATATTTGGTATTGTTTACTGAAATTCCAGAATGTTTGGTTATACAATATTAAAACAAAAATAACTCTCATGAAAAGGTACGGTATCAGATTTCCTTTGAAACAAGCAAAAAAAATCTTTCGTTCAGCGATTTTAGAGAATTACAATTTGACTAACGTAAATAGAGCTAAAAAATAGAATAGCTCTTAAATTCAGCCAGAAATATATTCAATGTTAAGCAACTTGATATAAAGCAAATATTATATTTGTATATGTTTTATAAAAAATAATACAAAATAATAAACTTATGTTGGAATAAGGAGTATTTGATAAATTAATTTGAAAATAAAACAGGACGCAATATCAGTTTTTCTGTTGGGTGGAAAGTATAAAGGCGATGAATAATTTCCTTGCAGTGACATTCCAAACTTGGTCATCGGCTAAAGTAAGTTTGTTTTGAATTTCCACAGCCATTTGTTGTCTTTTCTGCTTCTTTTGTTGGACGAGGACTATTGTTTACTGTATTTGCTTTGGCCCTGAGATGTTTATGGAACTTTTTTACTGTTACTGTGAATTCTTATAGAAATCAAGAATTTAGATGGCAGTTAAACATTAGAAAATGAACAGAAGCTCATAGGTGTTCGTGCTTCGGCGGGACAAGGCGTGAGAGTGACCGTGACTTTAGGTAATAGATAAAGCTTAAGCCTATCATTTAAATGACATTATAACCACGGTAGACATGGTTTGATCTTGAAATAATGCGTTTAATTTTTTACCAATTAGGTTAGGGCTAGCCCAAAGTTTGTCACATGTTTTGACCAGGATACTGAGGATAGACTAGGCTAGGCCTAGTCAGATTTAGCCTGGTCATTAGTGAACCACATGTTCAAGGAGGGATTGGGGGTAGTTTACAGTTTCGGTTGCCAGGCCACGTAACACCTTCTGCCCGCGCTACAATAACTCCGCCAAGGTAAGTAGTTCCGTGACCCAGCAACCCCACGCTTTCTGGGGGGTTCAGGGGGGGCGAGGCCCCCCCTGCCAGGTTAGGGCACGCCGCCCTATGTTAGGTTAGGTTGGTTACATCTGGTTAGGTTAGGACCTGGCACTACGGGAAAAGTTTGTCTTGTTTGTATTCGTCCACCAGTTTCCTAGTTGGAACCTACACCACAGCCTTGGCCACCTAAGCTGTAGGCGCTCTGGGATTGGCTAAGGAAATCTGTTATGAAAGGCACTATACTAACCTTACATACCCTGACCTAACCTAACCTAGTAGGCCATGTTATTTAGTCAGGAGGCTCCATCCCCCACACCCCCAGTGAAGAAACTACTTTTTACCGAAAGTTCCCCTATAACACAGCACGTGTGATAGCATTCCGGGGTGCCCAGCATACAAAAACCTATTCATTTCTGAGGTTAATTACAGGTTAATTACAGTTGACCACAAAAAATAATGGTAAATTCTTGATAAGCAACCAAAATGCTGTAGAAAAAGTCAATTTCCAAGGTAGTATCTGATGTGGAGCTCTTACTTTGTTATACCAAAATATTTTCTGTGTCAATGTGTGTTTTGAATGATAGTGGTATTTGTTTCATATGGCCCAGCAGGTAGGCTAGAAGGGTAAATGATTGTGATTGAGACACATGGGTGGCAAAATTTTCACTGTACAAACAAAATATGGGGAGACAGACATTCCCTGCAGAGGTGGGCCTCCATCAGGGATCAGCTGTGAGTCCATTCTTGTTCCTTGTCGTTATAGACACTGACATCAGAATTAAGGAACAACGATGAACGGTGGTATCTGTTGTTTGCTGACGATTTAGTCATTATAGCAGACACAGAAGAACTTAAAGAAAGGTTTTTCGTGGAAAAGATCCCTAGAAAGGAAAGGACTTTAAGTGAACATTGGAAAGACAACGCTAATGACTAGTAGTAGAGAAGGACATGAAGAAGTAAACATTCAGGTGGAAGATGGTACAGTGCTAAAGTAGAACAATGAGTTTGACTATTTGGGATCAGTGATAACAGAAGAGGGAGGTACTGAGAAAGAAGTGAGACAGAGAGAGTGAAAGAAGCATGGAGAGAAGTAACTGGAGTTGTTTTAGACAAGAAAATGCCATCAAAGCTCAAAATGAAGATTTATAAGACAGTTATCAGGCCCGTACTATTATGTGGGACAGAAACCTGGACACTTAATAGGAAAGAGGAGGGACTGTTGGAAAGAACAGAGATGAGGATGGTGAGATGGATTGCTGGACTATCATTACTGGAAAGGAGGGAGAGTCAAGATATAAGAAGAATGTGTGGTACATGTAATGTAAAGGAGAAGGCTAGGGAAGCTCATTTGAGATACTATGGCCATGTAATAAGAAGAGAGGAGGTGGAACCAATCAAGAGAGCTAAGAACATGCTAGTGATGGGGAGGAAGAGTGTGGGGGGTCAACAGATCAGATGGATGGATGTGGTGAGGAGGTATATGGGTGAGGTGGGAATAGAAATAGATGGAGAAAGCTGACTCATGTGGCCAACCCTGCTGTACAGTGGGACTAATAAGGTCGAAAGAAGACGAAGAAGGTGGCAAAATTTTCACTTTTCAAATGACATTTAATTGGAGAAATAACAAAAAAATTAAACCTTTAAGAAAATCTGTCAAAAGATTAAAGCTTCATTAACAAAATGAGCTATAGGAAACTGCCATACAAACTAAAATAAGCATGTGAAGTCTATGTAAAATAGGTGTTGATGGTAATTTTGAATCCAGTATGGCATCTTCCCAAAGACTGTGACAAAATGAATGGTGATTGGACACTTCCTTCCTAGCGTTCATTTAATGGTGTACTGACACTATTTGCGTATATATGTAATGTTTATAGATATTACTCGAGATTTTAGTTGTAATCAGCACGATAAAACAACATTTTGTTGCCTATACTAGTGAAAATATGAGACATGGAATTCCTGTCTGTCATGTGGTTGAACTGAATTGCATTTTTACCTTTAATCCATGGTTTTATCCTTATTGACATGACAGCTGAAGCTCCACACTGCTTATTTGATTGTAATTATGCACATTTTGTTCTTGATTCACTCAAAATACCACTTAAAATATGTGAGAATGTTTGTTTACAGTACTTTACTCCATCAAAGTAGCGAAGCTGTGGCGGGAACAATTTTCTACCGTTATTGTACATCTGCCTGCCACAAACATCCGAGAGCGGACGATGCATTAGTGAACTGTTTATGATAGAAATCTACTATTTTGTTGTTAGGACTTTTCATTTATGTAAGTACATATTACTATGTGTACTTCTGAGACGATGTAATGTGTACATATGAGTGTTACCACTTTGGCAAAAATGCAAGAAAGTTGAGTATGACAATTTATCCAGAACTGGTATGAAGGTCAAGATGCCATGATGTCAAAATACATGACTGAAATAAAGGTGTTAAATCCAAAATTATTAATTAAAAATACCATTATATTTGACAAAACTTACACTCTGTATGTGATATACATATTACACTGTATAAGTGAATCCCACAGGAAAAAGACAGGCAGAAGTTCAGTAGTACCAAGCGCTTTCACGTTTATTCGTACCCCGACGATGCGTCAATAAACATGAAAGCGCTTGGTACTACTGAACTTCTGCCTGTCTTTTTCCTGTGGGATTCGCTTATACACCGAAGTCACGTGCATCTACTGTGATTTTTTAAGCATTACACTGTATGTAATATATATTAATAAATAAAAAAATAGGAAAACATAAAAAATAGCAACATCGTAATGTTCATAGCAGAAGCATTGAAATTTGTCTCAGGAATCTGGTTTGCTCCAACAACAAATATTTTCAATTGAATTATAATGAACACACAATACATTTACTCAGTTTATACCCTTATTCTGGTGTTTAGCTACCTAGTTATTTAAATGTTATCTAGCGTTCTGGCATCCTGAAAATTCGTTAGAGTTCCCTGTCCAATCCTTAAAAACGCCAGCATTTACCACTGATGTCAAGGAAACGGTGTCAGCATCTACGGGTACAAATATTTTGAAGATTTAACACAGGAAATGGGCAGTTTGTTTAAACAAGTGACTCGGCAAATATCGAGATGGCATCACTCGTCCACTTTTAAAGTGTTTTATATAAAAGTTTCGAGAACATCATGGCCGGTAAGTTAGCACTGTGCACAGCTAAATCTTAACGAACCTCTGTTTAATCAGAAATATGCCATTATTTCGTAATTTAGGAGAAAACTGTTACTTTGAAAGGAACGTAGAGGTCTCGGCATGTTGTATAGAGGGGGCACAAGTCTCACTGATGCTGATGGGGGTGCGTTCGAATGCATTTTCTGGAAGTGTCCAAACAGCGGAGGAATGTCGCAGTGTCTCATGCTCTGAGCGTTTACCCTAGTTAGGCCTATTGAGATAGTGGACCATACCCTTATATCCTACAATTTGGGGACCACGTTGGGAAGGCAGGATTTTTGGGTGGAAGAAGATGTAACGAATGAAATATGAGGACCTTAATCCCATTGATAGTTCTCATTCTGAATGAGGTAAGTTACTGGAATGGTTTAAAACAATTATCATGCTCTAGGGAAAGGACTTGGTATCCTATGTCAGATTGGGTTAGGTGTGGTTGGTTGGGCCATTTCCTAATGAGACAAATGTTAGAAACTTTTAAAGTATGCTTTAAAATGGGAAAGTATATTTTCAAGTCCAAAATGAGTAGGCCTAATGTTTTAAATTAAAAATTTTACCCATTTACTTGTTGTTAGTCCAAGCTGGTTCATGTGCTTAATATGGAAAGCATATAATCCATTTCAGATTTATGTTTTAATGTTCATGCCTACTGGCTGTATGCAGGCTATTTAACGCAGCATTCATGTGAGTGGGCTGGTATTAAATGAAAAATTTACTGGCTAACTTATTGTAACCAGCCAAAGCTTCTGTTGTAAAAAATTTAAATGGTGGCAGTATATATGTATAAATGCAGGTCAAGTTGAAACTTGAGCATTTTGCTGATCAGATATAAGTGGGGCTTAGTATGACAGGTTTTTTGTTAATTGGAGAAATTGACAAAAAAAGGTGAAGAATAACAAGCATTGTATCAATGCTAGCAGTTTTCTGTTCACTAACTTGTTATCATCTCTAATGTTTTGGGATAGAAAATGTCCATGTATCCAACCACAATTCAATATGGGATTCAGTAGTGTAATTACTTGGTAAGTTATACATACAAAAATGAAATTCTTATGATAAAATAAAAACTATTTTTTGTCTTTTATTGTACTTTCTACTGCACACTGAGTGAAACCTATGACTTTGCTATCTAGACGTTGTCTGCATCCTGACCTCTTGTTAGCCTCAAGACTTCCGTACCATTAGTAACCTTGACGTGACAAGACTCCTCTAGTTCAGTGCCTCTGTAATACTAAATGTTCAGTGAATTTCTGGGCACAAGTCTATCTGACTTTAGCAGTTATTGAGAGTATTAGTGAATTTTCCTTTGACAAATTTTTTTACATGCAAACCCATTATGTACTTTACTTAAAAAACCATCCTCCAAACCTTTCCAAATAGCAACTGGTTCAGATAATGATCAGTTCTCATCATTTGGAGACGTTCTGGAAGCCAGATACATACTCAAGAGGTGGAAAACCAGATGCATACTCAGAGAGGTGGAAAAGGGAATGCTTCCTATGGGACCTATCTGGAGTTTGCTGCTATTGCAGAAAAGGGCTATTGTGAAGCACTGTAATAATGATTTCGTTTTAAATAAAGTTTTTGGAAAATTTTCAGTTGTCTTTAATAAGAAAGTAAACATTTTCTTAAGGGATTGATGGCCAGATTAATTGCAATTTAATATACCTCTCTGCAAGTGGATCATTATCAGTGTAATTTATAATTGTTATTTTTAGAAAAACATTTATTTCAGTAATGTATGATGTTGCACATTTTCTGTCTTGCAGGTTGTCTTTTAGAAAATTAGATTCTTACATAATATTATGGCTGATCCTCGCATCAAGCAGCTTCGTATTAAGACTGGTGTCTTGAAACGTACTTGCAAGGAAAAAATCAGTTATGAAAAAGAAGCTGAGCAAATCCAGGAAAAGATAAAGAAAATGCAAGAAGAAGGTAGGATGTTACTGTGTGATTTTAGTTCTACTCTGTGTAGTACTTGGTAATTTTTCATAACTTCTGTATATCAGTGTTTCAGTGTAGAATTTTGAAGTCTTTAGAAATGTTTTATTGATGTTTTCAGTTAGCTGTGATATGATTGGTACAGTATGAGTAATTGTTATGTAAATTGACTGGACAAAATCTTGTGAGCTCAAAATAGTGTTGAAACTTGATAACAAGGTAGTTAACTGGTGGTAAGGGGGGTGAGTGGGGAAATCCCCCACTCATCTGTTATTTCCAGTGTTTTTGCCATGTGGCTAGACAGGAAACTCATGTTGTTCTACTCTCTAGTGTCGGATCTCATGGCGGCCTTGGAGGACACTTCCAACACCCATTGTACAATCTGGGCATTTATGCCTTTCTCCATTCACTCTGATTAACAGTGTGTCGATCACCCTGGCACTCGTAATGACTTATAGCTCCTCATTGGTTGCTCTTTCTGTTGGCTTTCTTGGATACATTAGATATAATCTGGAATATTTTGAGCCTCGTGCAGAACATTCCTCTCTTAAACATATTCTGCAAAAACTTCAAAGGCATCATTGCATTGCAAGAAATCTCCTTTGGCCACATGACCTTGTCATCTGCTATTAAGTGCATGAAGACTTCTGAGCTTTCTCGACCTCGTCGATGCAAGTTACAGATCACATAAACGGTAGCTCCAAAGGGGGCCTGTCTTTCTTGTGGCATGATTAGACAATACAGTGACCTATAGGAGTGATAGATTGCTGGAGCTTCAAGTGCCAGTAAGGGACTCCAGGATCCTAATAATTGATGTTTAAATGCCCCGGGAAAATAATAATTTTGATCAGTACTGCATGATCCTAGGTGGGTTACACAGCATTATTCACGATTCTACTGCAGATCATATTTGCGTAATCGGAGACCTTAATTCTCACCCCACAACAATTTTATAACGAACTTACTTGCTTATGTCAAAATCAACCTCTCCAAATCAACGATGTAATGCTCCTTCCTCCCTCTTCCTATACCTTTGTACAAAGTAGAACGGACACAGTTACAACCTCCTGGCTGGACCTATAACATCATAGTATATAAAAAGTGTAGAGCACGGTTCTGGCGCGCATTAAAAACAGCCTGGCGCCAATCCTGGTCATCCTTTGTTTCTTCAGTGCATAAAAGAACTCCACCTTCAGCTGTATGGAGAAAAGTCAGTAAAATAGCAGGCAAGTATACTCCTAACCTTCCCCCTGTATTAAAGGCTAATGGGCAATACATCACGAGTGCATTGGAAGTGAGTAACAAATTAACAGACCATTTTGAAAAAGTTTCCCAAAAATCAGAAACATCTCCTGGATACCAATATCATTACAAGGAAGAACAAAAGCCTCTTGATTTGTCAGTCAATAAAGAAGAACCCTACAATGTTTCATTTGCTGAGAGAGAATTTAATTCTGCCTTGTCAAAATGTACAGATACAGCCCCAGGCCCTGATGAGGTTCCATATGCAGTGATAAAGCACGTATGTAAGAACACTAAGCTTCTCATAATTATCAACAGAATTTGGTGTGATCACAATTTCCCATCAGTTTGGGAACTAGCTTTAATCTTAGTTTTTATAACCGGGAAAGGACAAATTTTTATCTGCAAGCTACCACCCAATTGCCTTGACATCTTGTCTTTGTCAGTTTATGGAAAAAATGGTCAATGCAAGGCATGTTTGGGTATTAGAAAAACAATATTTTATCACCTGCACAGAGTAGATTTAGAAAAATGCACTCTACTACTGATGTCTTGATTTGCCTTGTGTCACGTATATGTGAATTGTTTGCATCAAGGCAGCATCATGTTACTATATTCTTTGACCTTGAAAAGGCTTATGGCACAGCATGGCGATATGGAATCCTTCAAACCATCCATCAATCAGGACCTAGAGGAGAACTGCCATTGTTTATTAAGGTCTTTCTAGCAAGTCAACGCTTTCAAGTTAGAGGTGGTAATACTCTATAAAGTAAATTCCAAGTAGGGGTCCCGCAAGGTAGCGTTCTTAATGTTACCCTATTTGCACTTGCTATCAGTGGTATATCTCCTCATATTCCTTTTGATGTATTGCACACACACTTTTTGTTGATGATCTTTCTATATCATTTGCAGGATCAAGGATGTCTGTTATTGAAAGAAAGCTCCAGCTTACAGTAAATAACATCAATAAATGGGCAGATTTAAATGGGTTTAAATTTTCGACTAGCAAAACAGGTGTTGTCCATTTTTGCTGTATTCATGGGCTTCATCTGGACCTAGGTACAATATATATATCAAAGGCCAAAGAATTCCCTATGTAGAGGAAACCAAATTTCTTGATTTAATTTTTGATCGTAAGATAACCCTTAAGGGACGGATTGAGCCTCAGTGTGAAGTAAAACAGTATTGGGGAGGTGGACGGATTGAGCCTGAGTGTGAAACAGTATTACGCACCACTTATATTGTAAGAATGAGGCGAGAGAGAGGTGCCAATACTTCTATATGCTATAAATTCATTAATGGCAACTGTTATACTGATGTGAGAGTTGGGCCAGTTGCCACAGACGTCTTTTCACAGCCATCAGTAATGCTTCTGACTTGGAGGTGGAAAGTACTGCATCTCTCTCACATGAGTCTTTTTGTAAATTTGCTTGTAAATATATGAAGGGGTTGCTGTTGTTTTTTGTTTTTGTCTTTTACGATAGTATGTCGGTTGTAAATGTAATTTTACAAAGAAAATTGCAAAGAAATACAGTATTAGAAAAAGCATGTAAAAGTAAAAAAAAAGTTACTGAATCTTCCTTCTCGTAAATTTATGTGAATATTTTTCAACAAATATGCAAAAAATTTGTTACTGCTTTTATTTCTTATGTTTTGATATGGTGTGAGCAGTAATAATTGTACAAAATACAATAAATTTATTTATTAGAAAAACATATCTAAGTTAGTAGAATTTATGATTGTTTTGTAAATGAGGCCCCATGAGGGGTTGTAAATAGTCATTTTCAACTTCTTGTGGAAGGTAGGGAAAATTTTGTAGAATCTTTTTATTTATACAGTGTAAATGTACGTGTCATTCTCTTTCGATTGATGTGATTTTTTTTTTTATTTTGCCGACCTCAAAGTTTCCCTGGTCTGAGGTGCTGCACATTGATAAATTATGCCGTCCCCTAAGGGTTAACATGGGTGTCTCATCTAAAGATGTTAAAGACAAAGTGTCAGAATATTTTAAACATTTTTAAAGCTTTAGCTCACACGTCATGGGGTGCAGACCATCAAATACTTTTAAGGTTGCATAAAACCCTGATTTTATCAAAATTGTTATATGGGTGTGAAGTATACTCTTCTGCAACCCCAGCAGGTTGAAAATGCTTGACTCATTAAATCATGCAGGCATTAGACTGGCCACTGGTGCTTTCAATACCTCGCCAATATCAAGCCTGTGGGTTGATGCTGGGGAGTTGCCTTTACAACTCCATTGCCAGTCATCCATCCTTCACGACTGGTATAAGATGCGGAGACTTCCCATTTCTCTAGCCTTTCAAGTTATAACAAGTGAAAGACATTTTAGGTACTATGAGATGCATCCTAAATGTCCACAACCGTACGGGTATAGACTTAAACAGTCACTTGGCACTACTGATATTAGTAGAAATTAGGTGCTTCCTTATAAAATGTTAGTAACTCCACCATGGAAATTAACAGAAGTTTCATTTTGTAAATATTCTTATGGTTTTAAGAAAAATATGAGAGATATAGAAATGCATTCCATATTTATAGAACACAGTGAGGTTCATAAGGATTCAACTTGTGTATTCACGGGTGGCTCCAGATCCAGCGCTGGCATTGGATTTGGAGTTTTTCGTGCAGTAAACCCCCCGTATTCGCGGTCTCATGATTCGCTGACTCATGTGGAATCCGAACCACATTATAGCGAGAAATGAATTTCTATCACCAGAAATAAATTCCTCTAACTCTTCATCAGCTGGTCGGGGGAATTGAACTCCGGTCCATCGAGTGACAGTCTGAAGCTCAACCGACTCAGCCAACGAAGGGCTTCAAACGTTCATACATCCATACACAAAAGTGAGTATCATCATCAATGATCAAAATCTTTACACTGCCGAAATATTTCTGAAATTTACCTTCAGAATTAAGAAATGTTTCTGGTAGGAAGAAAAATTCTGGAATAAGCTCTTTAAAGTCTGTTGTGGAATCCCTTGAAGCAAGACGCCATGAAGTGTGCATGGAGTGGAAAGTTCGGTCAGGTATGTCAAAGTTTCCATCTGTTAACAAAGTCATATTACAGTATTCTATTAGTAATGAATCAAACCTTCCATTTGTATCAGCAAACTATGACATCATTAAATATACCATTCATTAGAAAAGATATAGAAAAGCACAGCAATGACTTCTAGGAATCATGTGAGGAAATATCTCTAAATTAACTAGCCTAAACTTGCCAGAGGTACTCTTGTTGGCAACAGGAAAACTACATACATTAATTAGCAATAAACTGTTGCTGCTATGAATATGAATTACTACTTTAAACCTTTGAAATTCCAATGATATCAAATATAAATATTTTTCTCCCTTGAAATTTTCACTTCATCAAATAATGTCATCTTTAAAACATAAAAAAACAAATATCTCAATGATGGGCAGCATTATGATATCTGGAAAATGGTCAGGGGATGTTTTAACTATACTTCAAAATGGTCAGGGGATGTTTTAACTATACTTCAAAATGGTCAGGGGATGTTTTAACTATACTTCCCATTAAAGTAGAGGCTATTCAGAGATTCATTATTAAACACCAGTTCAAAATAAAAAACACAATTATGTTTGTCCATTTTCCCTTATACTTTTATTATAAGCAATAAGAGGCATAAATACCAATAATGAATTTTATACTTTTTAAAGGTGTAAAATAATTTATAAATTTCTATTTACAGTTTTTCAACAATAAATAAACCCTAAGAGTGCTTTACCACAGCAAGTTTTGAACTCCCTAAAAAATCTAAATGGTTAAGCCATTAACACTGTTTTGAGATAACAGGAACTAATACTTAAGCTAAAAGAAATGTAAAATGTTTAATGGTTTCATCTTGAGAGGGGTATCTTAACAGTAAAAAAAAAAAACAAAATGTAAAAAGATATGTACCATATTTCCCAGCATCAAAGATGCTATGTTTTTCCCTAATACAAATCTCAGAAATTTACCAAATGTTCTCAAGGCTGAAGGCTTATCCTAAACCTGAGGAAGGAAATCTTTACTAGACAGTTATCAGAGTTCCTATATATGACCTCCGAATGAACGTCATTACTTACCCTTAATTAGAATAGTAAAAAAAAAAAGCATCCCAAAAAAATGTAAATAATGTAAATCTTCTTCACAATCCCGTGAATATGTTTATAAAATACAAAATCCACATTTATGTAAAGTACTGTATTTACAAATAATAAAATGAATTCCAGGAGCTTTGAGAGCCTGCTCAGCTCCCTTCTTCAGCTAGAAATGACAGTCTTGGTTATGAGAACTTAAAAACAAACTTTAAAAGCAAGGGTAAACAAGACGCATTCTTTACAAAAATGATAATTAGGTAAATCCCTCGTTCTCGGTCTCCAAACCAGCCAACCGTCGCGATCTCCTCAGGTGACTGCCTCCAGCATAGGCGCCTGCACCGGAGTCAGCTGTTTGCAACTCCGTTACCTGGGCGGGAGAGGCAGAGATAGCGGCAGTATCAGGGGTGACTTGTGGTATACAAGGATTTCTATAATACGGAGTTGCAAACAGCTGACTCCGGTGCAGGCGCCTATGCTGGTTTGAGAAGAGAGGAGGCTGTAAACAACCGTGGAGGCAGTCACCTGAGGAGATCGCGACGGTTGGCTGGTTTGGAGACCGAGAACGAGGGATTTACCTAATTATCATTTTTGTAAAGAATGCGTCTTGTTTACCCTGCTTTAAAGTTTGTTTTTAAGGGAGCGACGCTACATAGAAATAATGCTCCGATTTTTAAGGAATTTTTATATGTTATACATATATAAGGTGATGTTCCAGAAAAAAATTTGAGTGATCGGATGATTATTTTGGATTTTATTAAAAATAAAAATAAATATAAAAATTAAAAATGATTCACCTCCTTCATTTGTAGAGCTATTGCAATGTGGCTTCATACATAGAAAGTATATCACAGTATGAAAAAAATAATGGGAAGAGTTTTTCTACTTTTTTTTTTTTTTTTTGGGGGATAGGGGATTTTTCCCCCAAATTTGTATAATTTTGATTATCACCAATTCCTTGTCAACCTAAGAAAAATCTAGCCCCAAACAAATATTCGTCTTTCTTTCCTCTTTCCAATGGTATATTTAACTTTAAAATTGGCCTAAAAATAAAAATGTAGTTTGCGTTTGAAGTGCAAAAAGTGAAAACTGAGAAAACGACCTTAAAAATCAACAAGTGGTTTTTTTTGGCACTCGTGGAAAAAACTTACCTTAGAGCATTATTTTGGTTGATTTCTGGCTCCAGGTCACCCCCTTCCCTCTATAAAAGGGGTATTATTCGCCGAAGTAGGGTATCATCAAGTACCACCTGACTCATTGTTGCCTTGTTTGAAACTAAGAAACTAGAAGTTTAGTAGCTACCAGGCTGATATTCTTGACTCATTTTCAGTCGTTTTTTCACTTGTTTGGTCTTTTTGGTCTTTGAGTTTGATTTTCAAGCCTTTTGTCTCTCGAATGAAGAACTTCTTCTATACTTTCACTTGTGCCAAACAGATGTGTTAGCAAGCTGAATTCTCATAGCCAAAGTTGTGTTCAATTTCCTCAATATTTATCTCACTCAATTGATGGTGCTGAGATTTTCCATTGCTAATTCGCTTGCTGGGGCACTAACTGTAAACCTACACGATTGGCACTTCATTAAAATATCAGTATCCCATCTATTGGCAGAGAATTTGACCTGAACTTTACCCCTGCAATTTCCTACCTTGCACCTTATACCCGACACTATTTTATCTAACCGAGATTTGATATAATGAACTTGTCATCATATACTCCTTTTTCATCATCCTTTATTCATTTCATCAACTGTGAGCGTATTTTTGAAGGTGAAAGTATATAGGATTGTATTTAGAGTTACTGGATGTAAAAAGAAAGCAAAACACTGCAAATAGCGAAAAATTGCTCAGAGTAAAGTGTCCCACCACCCGCTTTCAACGTATGGTGGCAACCCTGTCTCCTACCATGCATTCACCAAGGAACAAGCCATTGTTGTTGCCAGATACTGCCAGACGTAGGAGATAAGGTGATATAAAATCAAAATAATGAATAAATTAGGCGAATAAAGGAAAAAATGACAATAGTCATTAGGAGCCAAACGTCAGCCCTACCTCACGTGTGGGCTAACCCCAAAACCCCATCAATTTTAATATTTCGAAAAAATGCTTTGGTCACGTGATAACGAAGGTGTTGCTCATGTCTTACATGCCATTTAACCATTTTTTTAAATTTCAAAAATATTCATAAAAAATCTAAGAGTGCGCTCCCCTTAAGTTCTCATAACCAAGACTGTCATTTCTACCTGAAGAAGGGAGCTGAGCAGGCTCTCGAAAGCTCCTGGAATTCATTTTATTATTTGTAAATACAGTACTTTACATAAATGTGGATTTTGTATTTTAATAATAATAATAATAATAATAATAATAATAATAATAATAATAATAATAATCTGACAAATATAGGCGAGCTGTTAGCACGCACCTCCACTGAAGAGAAGTCCGCAATAAGGAAAATAGAAAAAGTCTTCTACAAAATAAGTGCAGCTGAAGCAGCAATAATATTCAATAGAACCAATAATAATAATCATTATAATAATAATAATATAACTGTAATTACAAAATTGACACATTTATAATTAATTAAGTAATATTTTAAACAAATATCATTTCCCAATCTTCTGTGAAACTTTGAAGAGAGGAGCAAGGGCAAAGCTATCAAATATGTCAATCGTTGCCCACAGTGTGTCAAAGGATTTTTATGTACTATCTCTCTCTCTCTCTCTCTCTCTCTTTCTTTCTTTCTTTTTCCTTTTTCCTTCATAAATCATGAATTACCATCTTTAGATATCTACCGTAAGAAAAACTTCTCTCCTCTCTCTCTCTCATGTCTCTGTAATAATTCATAAATAATTTAACTTGATATTTGAAGTAAGGATCTCTCTCTCTCTCTCTCTGTAATAATTCATAAATAATTTAACTTGATATTTGAAGTAAGGATCTCTCTCTCTCTCTCTCTCTCTCTCTCTCTCTCTCTCTCTCTCTCTCTCTCTCTCTCTCTCTCTCTCTCTCTCTCTCTCTCTCTCTCTCTCTCTCTCTCTCTCTCTCTCTCTCTCTCTCTCTCTCTCTCTCTCTGTTTCCATAATAACTGATGAATAATTTCACTCTCTTAAGTAAGGGCAACCCTTATCTCTCTCTCTCTCTCTCTCTCATTCGTAGTTAGCGCTCACAAATTTTTACAACTTATTATTTCTCTGTACATCTTATCTCTACAATAGATAGTTTAAATTTATTTAATTTTACCTGTACTGTCTACGAACTGTAAATGTGCTACTGTGGCAAATACGTTCTAAAACATAGAGCATAATAACTAAGAGTTGCATTAGTCCACTCTGAAAAAGCATTTCAGAACAAAGAGAAAGAGACATAGAATTAAGAGGTTCTTAAAATGAGGTTGAGAAGACTTCTAAAAATAGATCAGTCAGAAGGGGAGAAAGAAATTCTCTTCCAACTCTCTATTTTTATGTCAACCATTTATTTCTTTTTTAAGGGTAATGTATTAACCCTTTCCTATCTGTTTAGTTATCACATCACTGAGGGTACATGAGCCCCAATGTGTCTGGGAGCGCTCGAATGTGCGAAAAAATAATTATTTCGAAAATTCAGCAAAAATAGAAATTTTATGCCAACAATGTTCATTTTGCTGTCCTTTTTTTTCTAAATGTTTATATTTTATGGTGGAATAGTCAGAATAAGAGTCCCAGCCCTCTAAATACGAAAAAATGTGAGTTATTTAACAAAAAAAAAAATTCTTTACTTATTTTTATATTTTCGTTCGTAACCCAAAAACTATGAAAGTCAGACGAATGAATTATTTTTTATGAGAAAGCCAACAAAACTCCCTAAATATTGACATATAAAACAATGGGAAACGAATAAGTCCAGTTGGTCAAAAAATTGATAGAAAAGAGGGTGAGAAACAGAGCGCTCTGCCCGGCCTATGGTGAGAATTATCACTAGAAAACATTTTTTTTTAAGAGCCCTATCACGGTTATTTTTCATAGAAATTACTTTGTAAATATACAAAAATGTAGAGGAAAAGTTGAAGAATAAAGGGAAAGTCAAGAAAAATGGCTTTGGTAGCGGCAACAGTTTCATTTTGACGTTATAAATTGATTGAAACGAAAAAAATTTTACCGTTGTCAACATTATCGTTCGTAGCTCAAAAGCTGTAAGAGTTAGGCGAATTAATTATTTTTTATGAAAAAGCCAACACAATTCTATAAATATTGACATATAAAACAATGAAAAACGAATAAGTCCAGTTGGTGAAAAAATTGATAGAAAATAGGGTAAGAAACAGAGCGCTCTGCCCAGCGTATGGTGAGAATTATCGCTACAAAAAATCTTTTTGAAGACCCCTATCTCGGTTATTTTCATAGAAATTACTTTGTAAATATACGAAAATGTAGAGGAAAAGTTGAAGAATAAAGGGAGAGTTAAGAAAATGGCTTTGGTAATGGCAACAGTCTCATTTTGACGTTATAAGTTGATCAACGAAAAAAAGTTACCGTTGTCAACATTATTGTTCGTAGCTCAAAAACTATAACAGTTAGGCTTAATGAATTATTTTTTATGAGAAAGCCAAGAAAATTCTCTAAATATCGACATATAAAAGAATGAAAACGAATATGTCCAGTTGGTGAAAAATTGATAGAAAATAGGTAAGAAACAGAGCGCGCTGTCCCGCATACAGTGAGAATTATCGCTAGACATTTTTTTGAAGAGCCCTAGCTCGGATATTTTTCATAGAAATTACTTTGTAAATATACAAAAATGTAGAGGGAAGGTTGAGGAATAAAGTGAGAGTCAAGAAAATGGCTTTGGTAACGGCAACAGTTTCATTTTGACGTTATAAGCTGTTCGAACGAAAAAATGTTACCGTTGTCAACATTATCGTTCATAGCTCAAAAAGCTATAACAGTTAGCGAATGAATTATTTTTATGAGAAAGCCAACAAAATTCTCTAAATATCGATATATAATAATGAAAAAATGAGATTCAGAGCTCTGCCTAAAATCCAGACGTCTCTTATGTGATGCACTAACACATTTTCCGCTAGTTTTACCGTAAAAACTTTGCGAAAGCATGTTGGAAACTGTTCTCGATTGACGTCACTGTATGTAAACAGCCACAAGTGTTTACCCAACCTCGTACGCATGGTCTCTGACAGAAGTGTGGCCTGCCAGGCCTGCGTGGGTGCGATCAGCTGATGTCATTGTGAGAATTTTACTATGCCATGGATTTGCGCATGCACAGTAGAGGAACTAAAAAACTTATAGAAAAAGATGGTACGAAACAGAGTGTTTCCAATAATGTAATCCTACATTTTATAAAAAAAAATGTAAGATACGAGAGAGAAACGTGGGTAGGATCAGCTGATTTCATTGTAAGAAATTTACTATGCCGGGGATTTGCGCATGCGCAGTATAGGAACTGCTTGCCTGGCATATTGATGCCTGAGTTACACGGTCCAAGGTATGCTTTAGCCTATGGAAACCACCAACTGTCCGAAAATAAAAAAATTTACCCCTACCACACGCATTTAAAAATGTCGGTAAATTTTACGTAAAATTACGTCAGTCAGAAAAGAAGAGGGGTAGGGGGGTATTGCGTAATATTACGTCAATTGGACAGGAAAGTGTTAAGCTAACTTTTAAATGAAATTACAGTAACTTTAATTTCATTTGAAGCTAACTTTTAAATGAAATTACAGTAACTTTAATTTCATTTGAAAGTTAGCTTAATAATTTGGGAGCATGATTAGGGTCATATATTTAGTGTTTAAACTCTAGAAATAAGCATTTATTAGCATTTTTAGAAACCGTGCCAAACTTATGTGAAAATTCACCTTGCAAGAGGGGTTCTGGAACCTAACCTTGCGTAAGTTTGGGGTATGATTGTATACACATCTCATTTAAACATGTCACCATTACAGAGATCATCAAGTCACTCCTAACAGTGTTAATGCAATAAAGTGTATACAGTACTGCAAACAAAAATAACTTGTACTAAAAAAATCCTGATCCCAGAAAAAATCTGTAATGTCAACTTTCAAAACAAAATTTATTATTTGCATACTCATCTAATGTTAAAGAGACATCTCACCTGCCTTCACAAAGATATAGCTAGCTACTTTTAATAGTAGGTAAGATCCACCCCAGTCTTTATCAGTAGGTAGGATTCATCCCAAATAAAAAGTTTTAACAATAACAATGGATATATTTTAAGAAGACTTTTATGTGGTTTTGGAAATGGCTGTTTTCTTCAAATTCCATGTACTCCTACAAATAATAATTTTTGTATCAATCTGGCTTTTCACAACAGTACATTTTACAATTTCTTTGACATCTGCATATACTTTCTCCTCAGAGAACTGGGGGTAAAAAATGTCTTCCTTTCAAACTCAATTCCTATTAAAGCAGGTGCTGTCCACACATCACATGAATTTTCAGCTACATGATTAAATTTCAAAATCAAACAGCATCCATCTGAATCTTACAAAGGATGAATAAGACCTGGCTTCTAAGGGTTAACAGTAATCTTACTACATATTTGTCTTTTCAAAATCCTTGCTTCACATATATTCATACTTTCTGCCAGTTAGGTTCTCTGGTATGCAACTGTTATAGACCCATACACAGCTAATCAACTTCATATTAAAAGAAGACAAATATAAAATAATATTTACTGTCACTTGCCTTTAATACTCTTTGTTTCCACATTGCTATGTGTGAGAGAGAGAGAGAGAGAGAGAGAGAGAGAGAGAGAGAGAGAGAGAGAGAGAGAGAGAGAGAGAGAGAGAGAGAGAGAGAGAGAGAGAGAGAGAGAGTCTCAACTAAAGTGGTAAGCTTTCCCATAATACATCTATGAGTAAATTTCAACTTATGAGAAAATATTAAAAGTGCTCACAAAGGTAATTTTCCTTCTAGTGGAAAAAGGTCATAGTTTCTACTCTTATGACAGGTAAAACCAAAACAGGTTGGATGTAGCAGTACTTCTGTATTTTTGTGAGAACTCTGTGTTGACTACCTTTCATTATACTGTATACATTATTCCTGACCATGAAAATATTTTTTAATGGTGAAGTGAAGGATTCAGGTTCACAGACCCCATTGGTACTCCAAATTTGTGAGATGTTTTATGACTTCAAACCTACCATGAAGAGTTACTCTTGCAATTAATGGATTTAATGGTTCTAATGTGTATAATACAAAGGAAACAGTAGTTCCTATGAGACTAAAAAGGAAAGACTTTAAGTCCTTAGCCATTGTTGTTCCCAATATTCCTGTTTATCTGAAAATACCTTTGCTTGGTACTGTGGCTAAAGGGTTCACAAGAAAAGGATCCAAATTTGCTAATTTAATACTCTCTTCCAAAATTAGACAATCAGAATGGGGAGAATGTAGTCACTGTATTTCAGAGACACATTTTGGTCAAGACATTCTTTTATTATACATTCTGTAATTTACCATACTTACTCTTTGGCAGATTTGAAGAGTTTGGCCACCATGTCTGATTTCTTTTTTGGAGGCCCTAAAACTTGCTGACCAGAATGTGTGGAGCCACCAGCATAAAAGGCCTGACCACTCTCATCCTCACTGCTGTCACTGTCTTGTCCTATCATATTGATTCTGCATATAAAAGGAAAAATTACAAGACATCAGTACCCTAACATCTTGTACATAATACATAATGCACACCATTCACTGATTTACAGAAACACAAATTTTAACCAAGAAGAGATTCAATATGAAAACTATACACCTAAAAGATCACAAATCTCAGGGAGAACTTAGGTTTTTCATAGATATACAAACCTGAAGTCTTTTATATGGCAATAACTTCAGCAAAAGCTCATCCAGTTACTGAAGCTTGGTCAAAAGGTAGTCAACTACCAGCAGACAATAAACAATGTCACTTTTTTCCTTGGCTACAAGGAAAAATGCAGACTGGTTTGAGGTTGGATTCTAATAAAAGACCATGAACAATGCAAATTATCCTTCAAAATTTACAATTTTTTCTTATGCAAATATAAAATTTTGTCTTAAATATGGATGACTCAACCCTTAACCCTCTAACGGTGAGCCTCTATTTACAAAAGTGTCTGTCGTATGCCGGCGGCGTTCGGGAGTTAGCGCCGAAGGGGAAAAAAAGTTTTTTTAAAAAAATCACAGCACACTTAGTTTTTAACATTAAGAGTTCATTTTTGGCTCATTTTTTTGTCATTGCCTGAAGTTTAGTATGCAGCCATCAGAAATGAAAAAAAATATCATTATTATATATAAATATTGAAATATATGACAGCGCAAAAAAAATTTCATATATAATTGTATACAAATAGCGCTGTGAGCAAAACGGTTAAAGCTAACAAGTTGTTTTTTTTCTTTGTATTGTACACTAAATTGCAATGATTTTGGTATATAACAAATTGTAAAATGATCAAAGCAACACAGAGAAAATATTATCACAAAATGATGCATGAATTGTAAATGCTGGATGTAAAAAAAAAGTTTTTTCAAAAATTCACCATAAAGCGAAATATTGTGCTAGAGACTTCCCGTTTGTTGCAAAATGAAGGTAATTGATTGAATATTACTAGACTGTAAGTGTTTTAGCTTACAATTGCAGTTTTCTACCATTTCGGTCGAGTTAAAGTTGACCGAAAGTAGAATTTGTTCTATTTATCGTGATTTATATGAAAATATTTCAAAACTGTTAAAAGCTACAACCATGAGTTATTTTTTGTTGTATTCTACATGAAATTGTGCACATTTTCATATATAAAACTTGATGTAACGACTAATATAAAACGGTGCAAACATTACGAGAAAGTGACGAAAGAATTTCTGAGATGTTCGGCAGAGTTACCGCGCACATGTAAGGAAAAAGTTTTTTCAAAAATTCACCATAAATCGAAATATTGTGCTAGAGACTTCCAGTTTGTTGCAAAATGAAGGTACATGCTTGAATATTACTAGGTTGTAAGAGTTTTAGCTTACAATTGCGTTTTTCGATCATTTCAGTCGAGTTAAAGTTGACCGAAGGTTGAAATTTTGGCACTTATCATGATTTATATGAAAATTTTTCAAAACTGATAAAAGATACAACGATGAGTTATTTTCTGTTGTATTCTACATGAAATTGTGCACATTTTCATATATAAAACTTTATGTAATGACTAATATAAAATGGTAAAAACATTACGATAAAATGGCGAAAGAATTTCTGAGATGTTCGGCAGAGTTACCGTGCTCGGACGTAAGGAAAAATTATTTTTTTTCAAAAATTCACCATAAATCGAAATATTGTGCTAGAGACTTCCAGTATGTTGCAAAATGAATGTACATGATTGAATATTACTAGAATGTAAGAGTTTTAGCTTATAATTGCGTTTTTCGACCATTTCGGTCGAGTTAAAGTTGACTGAAGGTTGAAGTTTTGGCACTTACGTTGATTTATATGGAAATATTTCAAAACTGATAAAAGCTACAACCATGATTTATTTTTTGTTGTATTCTACATGAAATTGCGCACATTTCCATATATTAAACTTTATGTAACGACTAATATAAACCGGTGCAAACATTACGACAAGGTGACGAAAGAATTTCTGAGACGTTCGGCAGAGTTACCGTGCCCGGACGTAAGGGAAAAGTTTTTTCAAAAATTCACCATAAATCGAAATATTGTGCTAGAGACTTCCAATTTGTTGCAAAATGAAGGTACATGACTGAATATTATTAGAATGTAAGAGTTTTAGCTTACAATTGCGTTTTTCAACCATTTCGGTCGAGTTAAAGTTGACCAAAGGTTGAAATTTTGGCACTTATCGTGATTTATATGGAAATATTTCAAAACTGATAAAAGCTACAACTATGAGTTATTTTCAGTTGTATTCTGCATGAAATTGCACACATTTCCATATATAAAACTTTATGTAACGACTAATATAAACCGGTGCAAACATTACGACAAAATGACCAAAGAATTTCTGAAATTTTCAGAAAGTTACAGCCTTGGACGTAAGGAAAAAGTTTTTTCAAAAATTCACCATAAATCGAAATATTGTGCTAGACTTCCAATTTGTTGCAAAATTAAGGTAAATGATTGAATATTACTAGAATGTAAGAGTTTTAGCTTACAATTGCGTTTTTCGACCATTTCGGTCGAGTCAAAGTTGACCGAAGGTTGAAATTTTTTGTAGTCGACGTACGGTACGTCCACTTGGCACCCAACAGACAATTTTAGTCGATGTATGATACGTCCAGTCGGTGTTTAAGGGTTAAGCATGAGGTATTGTCCACGGATCATAACTGGTGTTTATCTCCCATCCAGAAATGTCAGCTTCTTGATCACATTTGCAAGCAAACGAAAAAGACTCCTGTTATCCCCAGTACATCCTGGCATATGTACTGTTGAGGATAACAGGGCCCTTTCCAAAGTAAGGTTTGTTTCTAACCTTCTGACTTCTGCTTGTCTGCTGCTCCTCTCCTCTCTCCCTTCACCATTATATATAATAATTACTCCGATTCTCACTGATTTTAGCATACATCTGCATTACCACAAGTAAACATTACATAATCCTGATCAACTTGAGAGGTTTGGAAATATCTTTAATAAACAGATTAAGTAAAACATCAATAAAAGGCTTAACAAGCTTTTATGCATAATTAAAATCAATGTAATTTCACTGAAGTATTAAAAAATTAATGATCCTCCATACTAAACTTATGTAAAAAATTAACTTGCATTAATATGAAGTTTCTCATAAACAAGAGAAAATTAAAATTCTATTTTTATGCTTCTGAAAACTGTACAGGAAAGTGCTACAGGGAACTATACAAAATCAATCAATCATTTCCTGTGGCACCCACAGGGATGCATAGGGTCTCGGTGAACTCACACCACCCCATTCTGCCCTGGGCTAACTTCTCAAGATCTCCCCAACACTTGTCTCTTGCTTCCTGCCTCATTGTCCTTAACCACATTTCCTTTTGCCTATCTCTACCTCTTCTACCAAGGGCAACCCACCCTGGTGTATCTCGTACTATTCCCTGTCTTCTATGCACATGGCCTAGCCACTTCCAGCGTGAGAATCTAACATACTCATTCGACTAGCTGCATCCCCGTTACTTCTCTAATGCTGTTATTTGATATCCTATCCCTCCAATTAATTTCTAATATTCTTCTGAGCGCTTTACTTTCAAATGCTAAGAATTTATTATCCGAGGTCACTGTACTGTACCATGACCCATCCCCATACACCAAAATACTCCTAACCATTACCTTATAAATTTTGATTTTTGTATGCACAGAAAAACTGCTATTACTCCACATATTTTTAAGCATTCCCATTGCCTGATGAGCCTTCTTTAATCTTTTCATAAATTCTGTGCTCAGAGAACCATCCTCATCTAAATAAATACCTAAATATTTAAACTTATCCACTTGCTTTACAACCAAACCTTCAATTAGACAATCCTGTGCATTTTCAATATTCAATATTCATATTCATAAGTCATATGCTTCCCTCTCATGCCCATAAAAGCATGATACGTTTTAAAATCATGTACAGTAAACCTACCCCCGTCTTCGCGTTCCACGATTCGCGGACTCACGTATTCGCGGATTTCTCTGTGGAACATATCTACCCATTATTCACAGAAAATTCGCCCATTCAAGGTATTTTTCACTGAGAAATATTCACTAATTACTGTATTTTTATATCATCTTCATGACTATATGCACTTCTTGTGATAAAACTATAAAATACTCAGGTATAAACATTTTTAGAGGGTTTGTCTTGTGTTTAAATTATCAAAATAGGCAGTTCTAAGTGTTTTTAGAGGGTTTTATGTATTCGCAGATTTTAGCTATTCGCAGGGAGGTGCGGTACGCATCCCCCGCGAATACAGGGGGTTTACTGTATGCCAGAGCCATTTAGTATTATCGCATAAGTGCCAACTTGGCACAGTGCCATTATCATAGATGTTGGCAGATAATCCTGTCAGAGGAGTAGCATCCTTTGCTGCTCTGAAGCACCTTGGGCTAAAGAATAAAGCTAAAAAATTTTCATAGGCTAAAGGGTATAATTTTGGCATATTCATCATCATTTTCCTTTAACAATCATTACTCATTCTAGAATCAGCCATTTGTCTTCTTTGTTATTCCCTTGCAATTTAAAACCCGAGTCCATGACTCAGAAAGACTGTGTACTTCACATATTTGTCTGTCCTTCATTGTACTTAGCTTCGTGACCGTAAGCACCATTGACCTCAGTGTCACATCTGGCACTGTCCCGTCGACTTAAGTAACATGGCGACACCGAACCGAAAGCCATATATACTTCAATGTAATGCCTCATCAAGGCAAACTAACTGCATGTCTTTGACTGTAATAATTACTACCAAAAGTTAAGTGCATGATTATTTTAAGATTTACCTCAAGGAAATCACTTAGAGTCATTGTATTTTAATATTTACGATACCTTCCTCATATTTGTAACAGTTCCTTTTAAAATGACAGTAGCTTATGAGTTATTGTATTTCAATATTTACAACAATTTACTCATAGTTCCTTAACAAATTCCTGTTTAAGAGTAACAGTAATTTTAATGTTAAAGCCTTTTCTTTCACTCTGCGATTAACGTAAAATGTCAAATGTTTTGTCAAGTAAATTTTTCAAATATGTCATATGTAGCAGATAAGTTTATGTCAATAAAATACAAGAGTGCCATTAATGAAGAAATTTGAGTTATGTAAAGCAATAGTCCGCTGTATCCTTGGTTTCGCAGACATTCGCACCCAAATGAAGGTGTGAGATGTCAACTTGGGCGGGGAGTTGCTACATCTTCCCAAGCATCCAAGCTACCAAAAGATCAATTTAAAGTTGAGACGTAAAAATACACTGCATTGCTTAGCACTGCCTGACAAGGAAGGGCGAAAGGAATATTGGCCCCTCCTTAAAACCCATTAATTGCACTCTGTTTACCTCTACCCACTTTCCCTTTTTGAACATGTGACTCTGGGAAGCCTTTGTTTCAGGACACGAGTCTGTGAGGAGATTAAGCCTGGCTGAAGGCAGAATAGAGCTGGTGATGTGGATTAAGCGAGAGAGGAAAACGCCTGGAATTGGCTCACCATGCTGTGGCCTCGATTTAAATGATGCACATGCATAGAGGAGTGACACTAATCCCATCTGGACAAGGAAAGCATCATAATACCTGACCTGAGGCCTTAAAAGGCCTGACCGAAGGAATGAGAAGTTACAGACATACCTGGA